>NC_092808.1:126627515-126842515 GCF_040954645.1 Diabrotica undecimpunctata
TGTTAGAATAAAATAAGTTCTCCTGACATAAAACAGTGTGTATTTTGGTTTTGAATCCAATGTTAGTTTTAGGTCCAGTTCAAAGAGATTGATGTTCCTGCATGTGGCCACAGAGGGAAGAAAAATTGCAGTTTACTGAAGATGCGAGGTAGACATAGGTTTTATAGTGCATTTTATTCTGAAAAGACAAAAGCCAGCCAATATGCTTTCATTTTTAAGTATTGCACAGCAGAATACCAAAAAGAACCAGACCAGGAGACTGATCAAGACATACTAAAGGCGTAACCCACCAATATTGTATTGAAACAACAGCAGAAAATTAGAGATATTGTGGAAACACGTTTATTAATCTATTGGGAATCACAAAACACAGAGTTGAAGGTGTTTTCACAAGATTTAAAAAAGACGGAGATCTCATCCCTGTTGAAACTTGAGGTGGTTATAAGAAGGCTAACACACATCAGAAAAAAATTGATTTTGTAAAGCAGTTTAAAGGCACATAATCACATTACAGTAGAGCGAGGTGTACTCGTATTTATCTTGATTCCACCCTGTCCATTTCTAAAATGTGGAATATGTACGAAGAATCAGTTGTTGATGAATTTAAAGTAAAAGAGTCGTTTTTCGACACATATTCGTAACTGGGTTCAACATTAGCTTTAAAAGGCCTTCGACAGATGTGTGTTCAACCTGTCTTCAATACAAAGAAAAAATTATAGTTGAAAAAAATGAGGCAATATTGCAAACGCTTAAAGCAGAGTACACTATTCACACTACTCATGCTAAAGGGTTTTTTCAACCTTTTGAAAAAAGATTAACCTAATGTTTCTATAATGTCGTACGACATGCAAAAAAATATGCCTCTGCCAAAGCTCCCAGATCAGAGTGTGTACTATTCAAGATAGTTATACTACTATATAATCTGACGATAGTTTCTAGATGTTCTACTGGAACCGAAGCTTTACGCAAAGAAAATGTATCAATTTACTCTTGGGCCGAACATGAAATGAAAAAGTCTTCGAATGAAATAGCATCTGCAGTATTTGAAGAACTTGAGTGCAGATCTAAATCTGGTTACTTTGAAGGAAAAGACACCTTAAGGCTGGTAGCTGATGGGTGTACAGGCTAAAACAAGAATAGTATTGTATTTACGATGTGCATTGCTTGGCTGCACAGGACTAAAACTTCAATAACAACAGTGGAGCTTGTGTTTCCTGTTACCGGTCACTCATATATGCCTAGTGATAACATTTTTGGTGGCATAGAACGAAGTGTAAAGAAAAGAGATACAATTGTGCAGCTTGAAGAGTATTATTAAGAGTTTAGTAAGCATGACACAGTCAAACTTTTAGGAAAAGACAGGACTAACCAAGATTGGAAGTCAGAAGCTAAAAACTATGTTAAAAACCCAACAAATCTTCATTTCAAAATTTCACAAGTTTAATAAGTCAAAAGTTAATTCTGACCAAGAAACAAAAGTCAGTAACTGTCAGTGGCGAACAAAACTATAGTTTCCCAATTAATTCAAGTTTGAGTGTCATGAGACCAGGGAAAAAAGTATGGAATATAAAATCAACTGAACTCACGCTTGGAGTCAAAGTGAATGCGTTAAAAATTAAAGACGTGCACGTTTTATTACAAAAACATTATGGTGAAAAATGGAGTGAAATGGAAAATGTGAAATGGTATCACGAAGTGATAAACAATAATGAAATGATGCCTGAAAATCCACTTCCTGAATGTGAGTGCTTAAATAATGAAGACTGTGATAAATTCATGGAAGTCAACCAAGTTGAAGTGGACTTTTGATTCAGAATTATTGTAAGATTCAGATATTGTCTACCGATCAAGCAGGTATCTAAAGAACTTTTGTTGTTAGTGTATTGATCGGGTTTTTAAATTTTATTGACAAATATTGTATTAGCTCAATAAATTATTAATATTTTTAACACATATTTCATTTTTTTTTATTTTCACCAAAAAAATATTCAGTATAGGGTAAGCCCTGATGCATTGCTACTGATATTTTACTGCTGGCTTAAGGTATCAGGGACATCATCAGCAATATTTTTGGTGACAAAAACGACCATCTCCACATGTTGGTTACAAACACGGCCAACTCCATATTTTAACGTTAAATATCCCTTTAAATACAGTAAAAAGGATAAATATTATTATTCCAAGATGCTCTGGAAATAATTATTAATCAACAAAAAAAAATTCAACAGTACCAATTGTGTGGAAGTAGTTTAAACAGTTTTATACCTATACTGAAAATTTTGATAATGGAGTTGGCCATCTTTGAAACCAGGCTACAGATATCATATTTGATATTACTGTTAGTACTGCATATTGTTGTGTCACATAGCCCCGGTCGTGGTCGTGTGCTCTAGCGAAGTTCAGAATTACCTCTTCACCGCCAAGATATACACTTCTATCGATGAGGAGATGTTCTCATCGCCCAGTAAGCTGTTTAGCAGAACATTTCGTTCTCATTAGAAGCCAGCCGAGGCGACCTTTGATTATTAGTATTGGCGATTCTACGAATAAGTTCGAATTGTTTTATAAACGATAATTATCAATGTAATTAGTAATTGTAATATTTGTAATTAAGTGAGTGTTAAGTTAAATAAAGTTAGTTAAACCACGTTGTGCTTCACTTAATCTCTAAACCCGGATAAGTTATTTTCGAGAATTTGTATGATCAAAATAAGAAGCGAGACCAAAATGGAAGAAATTTTAGATATGGTTACCGCAATGGAAAAAAGGGGGGAGACATCCTTAGTAAGAAGAGGAAGCTGAAGTGAGATGTCCTCAGGAAGAAAAGGAAGCTGAATGGAGACGTCGTAACGTAAGGAAGAAAAGGCAGCTGAAGAGAGACGTCGCCAGGAAGATATAAAACTGCTCGTGGCGTTCTATCAAAAATCGAGGCCTCAAAAGTGAGTAAAGAAAATATGAAAAGAGAACTCGAAGAAACAGAGGAAGATATAAAAAGAGAAATTGAAGACACAAAAGACGACATAATTAAAGAAATTGAAATAATAATAAATCTTTTTCTTCTGCTTCTTCCTTCTTGTATGTAGCCTGTTTTAAAGCCTGTTTCTTCTTCAATATTAGCCTCCTAAATTGTTAAAATTATCGCACCATCTTTTTCCTGGTCTGTCAATACTTCTTCGTCCATTTGGTAACTTATCTCGTGCTATTCGTCCTATCCTATCTTCTGCCATTCTACTAATGTGTTCGTTCCACTTCTATTTCCGTTGTGTCACCCATCCATTTTGTCTTCTATATTGTATGCTCTTCTTATGGTTTCGCTTCTTTCCCTATCCAACAGACTTTTCCCTGATATTCGTCAAAGTATTTTCATCTCTGTTGTTTCTAGTAGTCGTCTCGTTTTAGATGTGTCTAGGGTCTCAGGCCTCAGGTCTTGTCTCCGCCGTGTATGTTAATATAGGTCTAATTGCTGCTTTATAGATTCTTGTTTTTGTGTCTTGTCTTAGGTGTTTGTTCTTCCAGATTGTGTCATTAAGAGATCCCGCCGCTTTACTTCCTTTTAAGCTTTGTTGTCGTACTTCTTCTTCTTAAAATATCTAGTATATAAAATACATAATGAGGTAACGAGAACCCTTGAAAATATCCGCCTAGAAATTGAAAAGACTAAACAACTGAGAGTTGAAGGTAAACTAGAAATGATTTGTTCCCTTGCCAACGGAATAATAAAACTAAGCCTTGTATATTCGACGGCAAGACCTCCTGACCAGTGTATAGAAAGCAATTCAAAGGTGCTGCACAAAATAATGGATGGGCAAATGAACAGAAGGCAACAGCGCTCATTTCATCGTCCTCCAAAACATCCCAGAGGACGCACAAAAGAGCTGTGAGACTATCGCATTTTGAATTTTAAATTATCAATATTTTGCAAAATAATACCTACACCTTGGTAGATATAAAATCAGTTGTATTATTTCAATTATTATTAGCAAAACTAATTGCTAATGGAAATAATTACAATAAACTATAAATACTTTTTTACTACAGAATAATGCCACATCCGTAAGTTAAAGTAATGAAAAATTAATTTAATTTTTTGAATTAATTAATTAATAACGTGATAGCAATAGAAAGAATGGCCTAGGGTATTACATTAACAAATTACAAGGAACTTTTTATGCCGAAGCTTTCAACCCCACAATAATTTTGTACATCTCCGTCTATGCCTGATGACATCTGATTCATATAATCTTTGTCATGAATAAGTCATTTTAACTAGAAGTCTGGAATTTTGAATGATCCAATTGAAGATAATTAAAATTATACAAATATATTTCACAAATGTTTATGCTGAGTTACTTTGCCATAACAGTTTAACAAGACTTAAATAAATAAATATGTTAAATTTAATTATAAATCAATAATCTGAAGAATGTCCTGAATAATTATGTTTAGATGGAGCAAATGTCAAATTTATTGAGCATTGACTCATTGACTGTGACATTGAGCCTTGCATTGTTAGAAAAATTGATTAAATATGGTTAATATTTTGGACTGATTAGTTTACAGTATATTTTTATCCTTTACTTCTCAAATATATTTTATACAACAAAATACTCATGTGTTGATTTGGGTTTTATCCGGGAGTGTTTTTAAAATAGGAAAAGGTTAATGTAAATTAACAGGTATGTTTTAATTATTTATTGGTATTTTTCACTGTCAATAACATTTTTATTATTGTTTTAAAGAGCAATGGATAGGAGTTCACATTACGATGGGCTAGAAAGCAAATCTCATTGGATTGCTGGTGATATAACTCGAAATGTATTAGAAATGAATAATGAGAACTTAGTTTTCCAGCAAAATGATCTATTTCCATCAGCTTTTCCTATTATGGCTGATATAAGAAGGCAAGGAAAACTCTGTGATGTTGTATTGAAGGTGGGTCATTTCTTTTATGTAATTCATTCACTAGTCTAAACAAATTTTTTAAATAGTATAATTATTTTTAGGTGGAAGGACAGTTTTTCAGTGCTCACAAGATTGTATTGGCATCAACCATTCCATATTTTCAAGCAATGTTTATGAATGATATGATCGAATCTCGTAATAAAGAAATTGAAATAAAATGCATTGATGCTTTGTAAGTAACTACATTTTTATAATATATTGTTATTAATAGCTACAGCATTTATATGGCATAATCAAAACAGCAAAAAATAATTTGCAATTGAGAACGACAAGGTAGTGTAGTGTATCATAACACGGTATGATTAGTGCTCAAGGAATATTGTCTCTATGGCATTTTTCTTGATTGCAGCTGATGGGCATGGTTTTCCTATTCAGGTCAGGGGTATGATTCACACATACTAATTTATTATATCCAGAACCCTGTTAATGCAATGACTCCAAAGAAACATCTACAAAATTGTCATAAAATATTAATTAACTAATCTTCCTGTCCCTATAAATGATCCTCATAAATATATTATTCACAGTTAGCTGTTTGTTGAAATAGAAAATAAAATTGTTCCATCTCTCCATGTGGAGTATTGGGCACTTGTGATTTTCTTAGCCAAAAGTTTAAGATTACTGACTGGTCAGCACAAAATTTTACAAAACTATACTGTTTATAATGTTATTACATATTACAAAGATGTGATTAGATATGAGACTAATAAAACAAACAAAATCCAAGCTATAAATACACTAATTTTTACAAATTAAGTGTTTAATTCGTAGATCAATTTTAACATTTGTTTTTAATACAGATTTCAGTCCTCTACAGATAGTTTGTATACAGAAAAAAATTATTTCAATTTAAATTAATTTTTGGCATTTAACACATAACAAAGGTTTCAAAGCACTATCATTAACTGAGCAACAAGGCTTATTATAAAAAGATAGAGATATGGGTTTAATAATATGTATTGTGAGGATCAAGCCAATAAAGCAGGCGATAGTAGTAGTTAGTTTCTGTTATAAGAATAACAGAAAGAAGAAGAAGCTTTGATTATATTAATTTACTTAAATTATATGACCACGACAGATAGTAATATTAACATATTAAAAGAAAATACTGTGTTTTCTATAAAAGATGGGAGGTATGCCAAATTCTTACCATTTGGTAAGTGTAGCATACTATCTACATTGGAGAAAGTAAAAAACACTGTGTCTTATATAAATGTATGAATGCCTTTTATGATTCCATGTCCATGCTTAAAATAAACTATTTACTAGATAAGAAATTTACCTTTTCCTAAAAATCTTAATGAACTCATGCATTACTAGTTAAATGTAACTCTTTTTTTCTGTTATTAGAGGTATATGTCGACCATTATAGGTGGGTCAAATTTTAGCCACATGCATGTGACCATGAGAGAGAAAGCCATCAGTGCATCTTTTGATCTATGAATTCAAAAACTGCTCATTAACACAGATATAATGGTTGACATGTATGTAATTCCATATATTAAATATATTTTTGCAGGGCACTTGAAGCATTGGTTAACTTCGCCTACACAGGAAAAGTTACTCTAGATAAAAATAATGTACAGAGTGTTATGATAGGAGCATCTTATTTACAATTGAACAAAGTCAGAGATGCCTGTGCCAACTACTTATTGCAAAGGTAAGAATGTATACTTATAAGTATTAACGTCAGGTAAATTTTTATTTAATGTTAGCACTTATTTATTAATTTTTGCATTAAAGAATGATTTAGCTGTAGCGATTTTATATTGTGGGCCGCATTTTTCTCCCTTATTACTCTTTTGTCATCCATTTTGCCAATGTGTACAATTTGGGTGATTTAAGTATAGCATGTAGTCAACAAAACAAATTGTAATTGAGGTAGGCCATGGAATCACATATTTATACTGGTCTAAAGGAAAAAGCAGACAAAGTAACATTATTGGGGATTTTGGACTGGGTGATTGAAATGAAAGGAGAGACTATTTAGCAGATTTTTGCAAAGAATATAATGAATACCTTTTTGAAACTACCTAAATGGATATTATATTTGTGGAAATCTCCAGAAAATACCCCTCATAATATCGTAAGAAGTCAAATTGACTACAGAACTATCAGTGAGCATTACATAAAAATGCAGTACAATCTGTAAAAATTTTTCCTGGTGACGATGTTCCATCTGACCACAATCTACTGTTGGCTGCATTAGAATTAAGTTTAAACAGATAAAACAACAGCGATCATCCAACAAACTGGATATAGATTATATTAGAAACAACATTCAGGTAATTTCAATCAATCTAGAAAGCAATTTTGAGAATAACGAACAACAAGAATCCATCGAGGTCATTGGAACCAAATAAAAACGATTATAAAACAAATGTTTGGAAATTGTAGAGTTAAGGTCGCGGCATATTATCGTGCACGTAGCGTTTCGGGCACGTAGCGTTTCCACTCTTTCATACATAGAATGTTTCAGTTTGGTTAGGTGAAGAAATGATCTCGCTTTTCTCGACAAAAATTATGTGCAATTGCTCTTCTAGTTAACGATGAAGAATGAAAAACTGTGTTAAAAAGAAGGTTTGAAGTACATCCAATGCTAAAAGAAAGGAAGAAGGAATGTGAATACTGGACTTTATACAGAGAATTAATTGATGACGATGAAAAATATTATGGATATTTTAGAATGAATGGGATTCAGTTTAAATATGTTTTAAATTTAATTTCATCTGCAGTTAAAAAACAAAATACTACATTTAACGAAAAGTACATATCAAACCAAAAACTATTTTTAAAAAGAAGAGGTATCACTTCTATACAAAAGTCCTAATTGTTTATCACTTCCGTGATTAATTGTCACAAAGCAATAAAACACATGCATAAATGACAAAATAGCCTCGAAACTTATTTTTTTAAATACATACTCTGTATCAAAATCAAACAAATACCTAAATAAACAAGGGGAAAACGACGAACATCTAATGCACATTATCCTTACAAACCGTTACGTAGCCGTCGGCATCAGTAAAATATTGTTTTCGAATACGCTGAACGGAAGCGTTAAGTGTCTGAAACGCTATGTTCCGGACAGTGTGCGTTGTTCATATTTAAAACAATTTAAATGATATTTTTTGGAAACTAAACGCTTTGTGCTGGAAATGCAACGTGCACGATAATATGCCACGACCTTTACAGGGAAACCATGGTGCATTTAATATTATATTTAATGTATAAAAAAATAAAAAGTCATCAAAAGTCAAAAAAGGGAAAACGTTAAGAAACATAACTCGAATACTTGACTTGCTGTGTGTGTGAATCCAGCTCTGGCAGTAAGTTTTTGCCCCGGGTACATTGAGTACTTAAAGTACACTGTATGGGCAGCTTTGCCCTTCTCCTTAAGAACTTACTTTTAAGAATAGCGAATTTTTGACATGGATCCACTCACCGTTCGTCAAAAAAAGACAAGTTCTAAACCCGGAAGACGATTATTAGGGAAAGAATAATAGAAGTTTCTATAATATTTAGCACAATGTACTATTAAAAATTCTATGTAAAAGATTAAAACCATACATCACTATTGGACGATTGTATGGGTGAGTGATTAGCATAATATTTTTGACATTATATTATGTTATAGGAAAGAGGGATACAGTTAATGATTTGTATCAGTAGAAACATGATTATAAATATTTTTTTATTTTGTTGTAGAATTCACCCACAGAACGCATTAGGATTTAGACATTTTGCAGATTCATTAGGCTGTTCCACACTGGCAGATTCTGCAGAAAAATATATCGAATCATATTTCCATGAAGTTTCCCAACATGAGGAGTATTTAAATCTCTCTGTGACAGAAATAAAAGATTTGTTAAGTAAAAATGATCTCAGAGTTGAAAGGTAATTAATTTATCGTGAAATACACTTCGCGTCATTAAAAAGGGGCCACCTAGAATATTATAAGAATTTTTTAATAATTTTAAGTTGATGCAATTTATTCTATTGTAACTAAACTCCCACAATGCAGAAACACTTTTAGTCACCGCCACTGGGTGCCGACAGATCAATTAAGGGTAATAAGTTCACAGAATTGATCTTTTGCAATTTTTAAATTTTAAACTATGGCTGAGAGGTTTGCTAGATCTGTTCAAATTGTTACTTTGATTAATAATGGAATGAGTCAAAGAGAAGTGGCCAGGTAGCTTGGAGTCAGTCGTTGTATGGTTCAAAAAACACCAACGATTCATAGAGACTGGATCTCACGATGGCTAGAGAAGACCGTTTTTTACAATGCACTTCTTTGCAAAATCGGTTCTTTACGGCTAGAGCAATCCAAAACCGTTTTCAAAATGCTTACGGGTGGACATTAAGCACTTCTACAGTGAGAAGCAGTTTGAGGGAATTCGGTCTAAGGGCTTGTTGCCCAGCAACAGGACCTTTGTTAACCAACGAGACCACGAGCATTGAACGATAAAAGATTGGAAACATGTTTAGTTTAGTGATGAGTCCAGGATGGTTCTTTATGGCTCAAACGGTCATATCAAAACGTACAGAAGACATGGGAAACGATATTCTGCTTGTATTGGACGAGCACGTGTTGCTTGGAAGAGGCTCGGTAATGTTTTGGACAGGCATGTTATTCGAAGGCCGTACTGATCTCGTGTTTATTCATAGAGGAGCGTTAAATGCTCACCGATATATTATCGAAATTCTAGACGAGCATGTAATGCCTTTTGCTGGGTTTGTTGGTGAAAACATTATTTTCATTCAAGATAACGCGCGGCCACACGTAGCCAGAATGGTAACGCAATACCTGGAAACTGTCGGTGTGCCAAACATTAATTGGCCAACTCAAAGCCCAGATTTGAATCCGATTGAGCATGTTTGGGGCCAACTCAGACGAAGAGTAAGAAATAAGTCGGTTGGCACGACTTTATTGTAATTTTTATAAAGAAAACAGAAAAAATTTACAATTTTAATTTTTTAAATTTTCTATTAAAATCATCATTTTGGGAGAAATGATTTTTTTTTGACATTTGTTGGTTAAAAAATAGTTGCATACTGCTTTAGAACATATTTTTAAACATTACACAAACATATAATGACAATACATTTCATGTAGGCTTCATAAAAATTAAATTTTAGGTGGCTTCTTTTTAATGACGCGCATGTGTGTATTTTGAAATATATGGAATATAAATAACATCGTTCAAATGTCTGCGCTGCTTCTTTGCGTGGCGCGAATCAGAAATGTCCAATTTTCCATGACTTCCATAGCGCATAAATCCGGTTTGGCGAGGTGTCTGTCCTTAGGACACCTGCGTTATTTTTTGTCAGATGCACCGTCCCAGTCAAACTCTCCGCCTGGCACTGTCGTCGACTTAAAATGAAGAAAACGAACGATAGCGGTGTGTCTGAAGTGCAAGTCTTATTAGAACCATAGATGTATATATTAACATAAACCGAGCATACCGGCCGCGCATACTGACCACAAGGTCTTTTGCGGTTGTTCGATCTGTCCCTCTCTAGCGCATTACAACTCTTCACTCTTTCTCTCCCTTACCAAAAGAGACGCTGCTATACTTACTTGATATAAGACAGAGACACAACGAACAACGAAAAAAAGATGGTGTCGTTACTTATCTCTACAGACTGCTCAGTCTATGTTAATATATACGTCTATGATCGGAACCACGAAACCAATGAACGGCACAACGCAACGAAACGTCACTCACAGATAAATTAAACCGTCGTTCTGCGCCCTTGGCTCAAGAAGACCTTGGTAGTCGCCACCTATTTCTCTGTACTGAGCAAATAAAGAAACGACGAAAGAACTATGCTCGAAAAACTTGGAATGCTTTGGCTTATGTCGTTTATTCGTTATCTTGTTATATTTTTTAATATTATTTGCATTTATATAAATTTTTTTTAGCGAAGAACAGGTTTTTGAAGCTTGTATGAGATGGGTTAAACACGATGTGGAAATAAGAAAAGATTTCTTGCCAGAATTATTGTCCTTAGTTAGATTGCCATTATTATCACCTCTATACATTACCGATAGGGTTAGAAATGAAGAACAAATAAGGTATTCCATACAATGCCGGTAAGTATTTTCTTTTTTTAAGAGCCTTCTTTCCATTGTGTGTACTGTTTGTTTTAAGCATGTCGATAATTATATCTTGCAAGTCGAGACTAATCTGACAGTTGTCAGAATTGCATTAGCCAAAAACCCTTTAAATTATAATAAATTTGATATTTATTACATCTTTGATAATAAATTGGTATGGTGTTAAAGTTTTAAACATATATACTGCATGGCAACGCAAGACTCCCAATTGGGGGTTGTTGTCCCTGAAATGTAATCTCTATATGGGCCCTAGATAGCAACTGAGTAAAATGACATTTTTAGGACGGATGTATGAAGAAAGCAGTCAATGTAACTTGTAGTATGTGTCTTAATGCGACTCTACCCAACAATGTGTTAAATGAATATGTTAAAATGTTTTATTTATTATTACTTGTAACAGTAGCAAACATCAATATGTTGGTGTTAACGTGTAATATACCCTGAAAGATTATGTTACATTGTAAAACAATTGTATGCATGGAATGACTTTTTAAAATATTTTAATTATAAGTAGGCAAGCATCAATACATGTACCTAATGAAACTAGCATACACTGAAACATTAATAGGGCCCTATATATTTTAATTCAACATTTGGTACCTAAAAATTAGATGGTATATGAGTGGCTCAGACTCAAGGGTAACTAAGCCACAAAGAGGAGTTTTTGAAATCAAGTCAAAGTTAACTTTAAATAAAAAAACACTTTATTTTTTTTTTTTAAGGAAAAGCTAATGTCTTAAAACAACATTTAAGGAAAAATCTCACCCAAGGTTTAATAATTTTAATTCTGTGTTTAAAAAGTATAGGCACATTTGCCGTTACAAAAAAATATATTCCTAGAGAAACTTGTGTGTTAAGCTATGTTTCGGCACATTTGCCATAAAGAAAACTAAAACAAGTAAATTGTCTAAAACAAAAATTAAGATAAACAGAAAACAAATTTTTAACTTATTAGCTAAAAACTTATTCTAGTGCATATTTTTAATTTTTATGTATAACTGCTTCTTCTAAGCCCTCATCTAATGCATCAGAACTATCTATCATCCAGAATAAAAGCTGTGGAACTCAGGCGGAATAAACTTAAGTAAGTCCATTAAATCCTTTTCCTTTTCTTTTGTTATTGCTCCCCATTTGGATACAGAACATCTGGGTTGTGCATTACAGTAGATGATGATGGGCGGCCTTTGGTTTTCTTGCTTAAATCAACCTCATGAACAAACCCATGTCCTGTGCTCTATATTTTACATAAATTTTTTTTGGTTCGTTTTTAAGATACCTTATCTGTTTAATTTTAAGCCATTCAACTTTTTCGCCAGTTATAGTACCTAACTTTTCTATTTGTTATCTTATTCTTAAGGGACTTGGTACTAAAAAACTCCAGTGAGTTCAATCTTTTGACCTGGAATTTTGGATTTCTTTTTTTGGCCGATTGAATTATGGAAACCCAATCATCGGGATCAAAAATTCGATTATGGTGTTTTCTCTCCTTTTCAATCAACCCAAAATCTTGCATGTATTAAAACTATGTCCAGATACACAAAATCTTTGTTCTATAACTTTGAGTGACGATTTATACTTTTGAAGGTAATTGCTTAACATTAAAGCCATCTTTATATTCCGATTCTGGCCCCCACAAGCATCGCTATACAAAATTAGATATTTGGTTGGGTCAAGTAAGTGCGCCTCAAGGTGGTTTATTAAGCATGAAGCTATCTCTTGAGCTCCTAGGTATGCGATATTTTCATCATGACCCCAATTTATATGTCCACAGTTGTCTCTTATAATAAAATACACCTATAATTAACTCAGGAGTAGGAAGCGTTGTCTGAGGACAAACACTAAAACTAATATTTTTTGCTGTGATTCTTTTGCTTTAATTATATTTTGCTTTTTGTTTTCTGTCACTGGTTGTGCTTTTTTGGTTTAATTCCAATTCAACTTTTGCATCCTGTTTACGCTGTTCTGAAGTATCAGATGACTTTATTTCAGTATTAAGACTGTCACACTTTTGACAAGTATCTTTATGTGGTGCATGAAAATGTAAATTAAACTTGATGTTAAAAATTTTGCGAAACATAAACAGCGAGAGGGGTTTTCTTAAGTCTTCTGTGCATTTTTTTTCATATACTCTCGATACGTGATCGACATGGATGTTTGCCCCTTGCATCTTGAAGAGGTGTCCCTTGTTTTCGTGCTAAAGCTAATGAAATTTTTCCATATGTAATGGAAACTGTTTCTTTAAAAAAAGTTATTAGATACCACTAGGTCATAACCATTTTCATCCGGTAAAGTATATACACGAGTTTTAGACCTACGTGAATTTTGATATTGGGTATAAGTCCTCTTTTTGTCTTCTACTTTTATTTGCCCTTGAATAAAAAGCATTTTTCATTGACCAGTTAAGCGAATAGTAATTTTTAAAGATGCTTTGCTTTCGTTCGTTAGAAATTTTCATATGACACTTCATTTTGTACGAACATTGGCCAACTACGAGTTCTTTAGCACTTTTACGTTTTCCTTGTTCCGTGACATATTCTTCTCCTTTCTCCCTGGCTATCTGCCTTTTATACCTTGCATGATTCTCAAGATTTCTTAGTCTCTTTCTGGAATGTTGGTGCGATTTGCCTTCTGGTTCATCATTGTCTTGATTCGTAGTGTTCGACAACTCATTTATTGAGTTTTTTTCACTCGAATCATCATTATTTTCGTCTAGAATAATAAAAAATATATTACAAATAAATTTGCGGCAAAACAGCCTAAGCCAAATTTGTTTATAAATGGGTATTTAAGGATTATCTTGCTTATTTTATATTTAAATATTAATAATATTGTTACTGTCTTACCTGAAGACTCGATATTTCAAGAACTGGGGTTATAATTGCTATCTATTCGCTGAAATCGGATCCGAAAGGCTCCGATGCGTCACTGCTCATGTTTATATCCGCCATGTTTTTGTTGTTTAGGCAGTTTTGCCGCAAGCTTCCTATGACATTTTGTTAGTGCGAAAACCAGTTTATAGATGGGGACACCAACCAATAAAAATTAAGTTTAGGCTGGTTCTGCACACGATTTTTACAGAAATTATTAGCACTTATTAACCCTAATCCAGTAAAATAAATTTTTGGAGTTATGCACCTTTGCCTCTGAGCCACTCATATATGTATGATGCTGAGTTGTTTATTATTGAAGACAGAGGGGTCAACTTGTTGGTGTGTGGATATTGTATAATAGAGAAACGTACTAAAGAAAAAAAAAAGAAAAAGTTATAATTTAATGTAGGATTAAAGTGTAATATACCCTGAAAGATTATGTTAGAAAATTGTAGAACAATTGCATAGATCGAAAGACTTTAAGACTATTTACCCAGTTGATGAGGAGAAGAGTAAAAAACAATTTCATGCTTTTCATTAAATGAACTTTATGATTTTCTTACTAACTTACTTCTTACTCAGTAAATCTTACTTAGGTTTCCTTTTTTTTTGTATGTTTATTAATAAACAAAACTAGTTTTGCTTTTAGTTTAGTTCTTTAGGGTTTCGGGTCCGTTAAAACTTCTGTCTTTTAATAGGATTCCGCCACCAAAAAAGTTTGTGAACCGCTGGTCTCGTATAGTCCGATGGATCCTCTTTTAAAACAGATGTGCTAGACATTCCTGGACCTTATCCGAGGACTTTACTTGTTGTAGGACTACAACTATCTTATTTGAAATATTTTTTGAAATCGCTTGTTCTAGCAGAGTACCTTAACCTTTTTTTTTTTAACAAAGTTTAAAACATTTTTAATAAACGTCTAAAATATCACATAACATAATTTTTTTTAATATAAATTGTAATTTTAGGGATCTCGTAGACGAAGCTTTAACATTTCACTTAATACCGGAACGACGAGCGTTGATACAGAGTTTTCGAACCGAACCGAGAGTGTGTGACATTAAAGGTCACATATATGTTGTCGGTGGCTTAAACAAACATGGGGACTCATTATCGACAGTCGAATATTATGATCCGAAGAAGGACAAATGGAATATGGCACCTCCTATGTCGATGATGAGGTCTAGATTAGGAGTGGCTGTGATAAAAAGTAAATTATTCGCGTTTGGAGGTTATAATGGAAAAGACCGTTTAGCAAGTGTTGAAGTTTATGATGCGATTAGGAAAGAATGGGCAACTGTTGCGCCGATGATTTGTAAAAGAAGGTATGACAATAGTAATAATTACTTAAATGCAATCTTTTAGTTATATTCCATTAATATACGTCTACCATGAGAAAAGTTTCTTCCGTTCAAAAAATGGTTATTAGAAAATAAAGCATTTTCCGTAATATGAGAGCAAACACACGCAATAGAAAACCAACCACAATTGGTTTACACCCTAACAAAACATAAAAGTAAGAATAAATTCAAAATCTGTTTCCTCAAATGAATTTGAGAATGTTTTATTTTTATTCCTATCTGAATCAACGAAAGACACTAGCGCCAACGTAAAACATGTTTACATGTTTCAATTTTTAAATATAAATACTGATGTTAACATATTTTTTATAAATTTTAATAACTTATAAATTTTAGCGCCCTAGGAGCAACCGCATTAGGTGACATTATATATGTATGTGGCGGATATGACGGCGTGACTTCTTTGAATTCAGTGGAGAGATACCATCCAAGTACCAATTCTTGGTGTTCTTTGGCACCAATGAATAAGTCGAGAAGTGCAGGTGCAGTCATTGCCTGTCAAGGTATGATGAAAAAATAATACTTAAATATGTTATGTGACCACACATGAACTAAGAATACTGAAATATTTTGCCAATTTACTAATCTCATAACAATATTTGATCACCGAGCTTGCAATAAAATTACGATTTGTACCAAGTTATTTTAAATCTACACGTGAGTCTGGTTACGTGAATTAATTTTATGTTTCAATTTTAACTGTACTCTCTTTTATCATTTTTATTCTTTAAAAAATCATTTATATATTCTTCAGTTACCGTTAAATATTGTATTTATATGGGATTGAACCACATATATGATTTTGATTTTCTCGAGATGTATTAACCTATAGATATTTATCAATTAAGGTTTTGTAGCAGACAATTTGAGAGTTGATTTACTTAACGTCGATTTTGTAGGCAACTCGTTTTTGTGTTGAAATTCTGAGGGTGATCTTGTACCCCCAAATTGATACCAAATTCTGATTTCTTCAAAGATCAAAGATGATTCTTTCATGTTTCTCTTTTTGCTCTCTGTTTTTTTACGACTATTGCTGCATTCTCCCATTGTACCCCATGCACATCGTCTCAAGCATGTTTTGCATATCTGGAATCTGTGAAAGTCTCTGTTTTTCATGCTCATTTGTCTTAACATTTATTGGTCGTGAGGTTTGCCCCAAATAAAAATTGTTACATTTACATTTACAAGGTATTTTATAAATACAGTTCTTTGATCTCTCTTCTGCGTTGTTTGGTTTGGTTTTAGACAAAATAGATCTCAGTGTGTTGGTTTTTTGAATGTTGTAATTTTGTATTTATTTCCTATCATCTTCAAATCACCTCTTGTGAGAGTTTTTGGATTGTACTTGGTGTTGTCTTGTTTATATTTTATTCAATCTTGTAAAATTCCTTTTTTATAAATGGCAATGGATAATTATTTTTTGGTAAGACCTTTGTTAACAGGTTTGTTCTTCTTGAAATGCATTTTCGTTGGAGTAAGTGTTTTGGGTTCTATTATATAATGATTTGTTGACTTTTTTTTTTAATTTTTTGGGTTGTGCTTTGAGTGATAATTTAAGTATAAGTGCGGGTTGGTTTTCTGTAGATTTTGGTTATGTATCCTGTATCCTCCTGTGTGGTTAACACGTCCAGAAAAGGTTGCGTTTTCTTGTTTTCTTTTTCCATTGTGAATGTGATTGATTCTTATTTACAGTGAATGCCCATTAAAAATTTATTGAGTATTTCTGCTCCAGGAGGCCCATGGCTAATCCGAAATCTTGTTTATAAAAATCATTGTCTAGTTAAAAATAAGTTTTTTCCAATGGTACATTGATGAAGCGGCTGGTCGAAATGGACTGGCGTATTGTTAGGATTATACTCTAATTCTGCTAGTTTTTGCAGAAAATACTGTAAATTCTTTATAAATGTTATGTTATTTGCTGACTCCTGTATTATATCTAGGAGGAGCTATGAAAGTTTATTGCAAGGAGAAGGCAAGGAGTATTGCCCTCTGCATAGAACAAAAACTTTTGACTTTTGAAAGCTGGCAAATATAATTTGAACCGAGGAAATTATTGCAGGCATTTCCTCAATAATATTTGGCAATAGTTTGCAGGAAGTTGAACAAACTGTAGTTGAGACACCGTGAAAACACAGTGATACTATACAAATTCAGGAAATTAATATTAATGCGAGACTACAAATTAATGGACTAATTTGTGATTGAACAGAGGTGTTAATGTTCTTATTTGGTAGTCTTTTAGGAATTCCTTAAATTTGTGTTTTATATATTCTATACTCCAGTGATTTTGTTGGATCCTTTTGTAGTTTTATATATGGTCCTTTTATATAAGGAAAGCCCAAAATAGGGAAGACTTTGCAGAGGTCATCGCCAACCTTCGCTAAGAAGACGGCACCTAAAGAAGAAAAGATATATGGTCCATTTATGTGTTCAAGTTCAGTTACCGTCGATGCATTACCTATTTTATTTATACTGCCAGCATAACATTTGACACAATAGGCGTTGATAAAATTAAAATAACCTCTAAAAGAGAAAACTGTTAATTTCAACGATTATTATTTTACTCTTTTTTACCGTAAGTGTGTTTTGCAGGTTACATATACGCTTTAGGTGGCCATGATGGCCTGTCAATATTCGATTCAGTAGAGAGGTATAATCCAGCAACTAATACCTGGACCGAAGCTCCACCAATGCTCACTAAAAGGTAATTAACTTTTTATATAAAATATAATATAGAACCTTCGAAAAAAAAAATCCTAATTAGAGCAGCCCTTTTAATAAGCATTCCTTCTTTTAGAAGATTAGTCAAGGTGGTCAAAATAAATATTACTTATCCCAACTTGTATACAATAGTCTGATTTCTTTAAATCATAATTTGAAAAAAAACGAGATATATACTGTATACAGTGATAAGTGCCTTAAGAACCGGCAAAATAACGCAAAAGATAGAAAACATAATACGTGGAATAAAAAGAGATGAAATTAGTAGAGGTGGGGAATTATTTATAGAAACCTATAATTTACTTTACATTACATTATGACTATCGATAGTTTCCCACCTTTAGACGTTTGCTTATGAGCTAGTTGACTTCAGTCGTAATTATACGTATGACGTCGAACATAATTTTTTTAATTCCGCATGAAGTAAACAATGATTGAAGCAAATGTAATTAGTCGTAATTTTTTAATTAAAAATTAAATTATTCATCAAGAATAATTTCTACTATGATTTGAGAAGTCTCATACACTCTTGTTAATACAGAATTATCCAAGTTTGGTGGTTTAGTGGTGAGAATATCGTACTTTCACGCGGACGCTCAGGGTTCGAATCCCACATGAGATTTTTTTGCAATAATTAAATATTAACCTTCGAGTGGTAACGTACGGTCCCTGACACCGACATAGTAGATTTTTCGCGCTAAACCTCAAACGCGCATATTTTTTTGTCCGCGCGGCCAGGTAGCTTTCGAATCCTCGTCACGCTATTCAGTCTTCAAAAAATGTTATTCGACCTGACGGTGTGAGCGACCGAGGTTACCATTTGTGTTATACTCAACGGTAAGTTTTTGTCGTTTTTGGTCCATAGACAGTTTTATATAATAGATAATCATTTTAAGAGTTGTATGTGAATATGGCTTACGAAAGAGAACAAATCAGGTTGCAACAACTTTTTGACCAAATTGTTGCTAATTCCGAACCGGAACCAGAAGATGACGATGCAAGTTTGCAAGATGATTGTTCAGAAGTTCTAGAATATGATGCCAATTCAGAGGAGGATTTCTGTGATAAAGAATATGTCGAAAATTATGTACCAGTAGAAGTAATACCGCGCATACCACGTTTGTTTGGGAAAGATGGAACAAGGTGGAGGAAACATCGTGAATTTCATCGTAACGTTCGATCTCGTACAGAAAATCTTCTACTCAATCTGGCAGGACCAAAAGGTGATATTAGGCAAAAATTGGTGATAAAAGAGATTTGGGAATGTTTTGTCACTACACATATTTTAGAAAAAAAATAGTAGAATGCGCCAATAATTTCATAGCATTGAAACGCTATGCCACAGTCAATAACAGAACGGCTAGGCCAATTGATCTTATAGAATTAAAAGCTCTGTTTGGGCTGTTGTACATATCTGGCGCTAACAAAAGCAATCATCAGAATGCTGATGATTTATTTAGAACAGATGGAAGGTCAATGGAGATTTATCGTCTTAAGATGTCGCTAAAGAGGTTCCAGTTCATTTTCAGACACATTCGGTTCGATGACAAAAGTAGTAGAATACAAAGGCAAGAATTCGACAAGTTGACCGCGATACGTGAGATTTTTTAAGCTTTTCATTCTAATCTACCGAAGCATTACAATTTTTCAGCATATACTACGATAGATGAAGTTAGAAGCCTTTCGCGGCAAATGTTCATTCAGGATTTACATACCGAATAAACTAAATCATTACGGTATAAAAATATATGCTTTAGCAGACGCTGAGATGTATTATACGTCCAAGATGGAAGTATATGTTGGTCACTTGTACCTCGTCTGTGTGAACCGATTTGGGGAACGGGAAGGAACGTTACCATGGATAATTTTTTCACAAGCGTTCATCTCGCGCGATTACTTCAACGTGAACATCGTCTAACTGTTGTAGGAACGTTACGAAAGAATAAACCTCAAATTCCTCTAGTGCTAACACAACAAAGGCCAGAAAAAACCAGTATGTTCGCATTTCAAGAGAAGTGTACCCTTGTATCGTATGTTTCGTATGTACCAAAATGTTTTAGTGTTATCTACTATGCATTACGTCAACAACATTGTTAATGCAACAGATAAACCAGAAATAATCATAGATTATAATAAGACTAAAGGAGGCGTGGATGTCCTGGACAAACTCTGCGCGGCATACAATTGCGCTAGAGCAACCCGTCGCTGGCCAATGATCATTTTTTACAGTTGTTTAGATGTCGCTGGGATAAATTCCTACATTATATACAAATCGCATACAGACACAAGCAGTCGTAGACGAAAGTTATTGACGAACATATTCGCAGACGAGCCCTAGAACAAAATATTCCAAGGACAATTCGTATGAGGTTAGTGGAAATTTGTGGCATGCAGACAAGAAATCAACCTATCCAGAATAATGTGTATGGAAGATATACGTTCTGCAGTAGTAAGAAAATACGCAAAACTCGGTTTCTTTGTAGGCAGTGTGACAAATATATTTGTTTGGAACATTATGCGTTGTGTGCAGTGTAGAAGAAAATGAGGAAGCAAACGGACAATAGTTTCAGTTTATGTTGGACATCTGTTGAATAATTTTATTTTTTTTTTGTGACATTTCTTCCTTTGTCCGTATGTTTGTTGATATTTTGTATTCAAAAACTTGACATGTTTTTGTAAATTGTTTGTCAATTATGTTAGTACCTAAAAGAAGCCAATTTTTTTTAATGTGCATTTTTTCTCGAAAATAAATAAATATTGATCATTTCTTACTATATTGTTATTTAAATATAGTTATATTAAATATTTAGTCACATCAAAATATTAACAGAAAATCATAACCTAAGATATTCATTATTAAAGAAGTCGGTGTCGTAGACCGACGTTACTAACTATGTTACGAGAATTCACGTTACGTTACCGGCGGAAGGTTAAGATTTGAAATTATTTTATTTATTTGAAATACGGCAAAATAACGCAAAAGCTAGAAGACATATATATATATATATATATATATATATATATATATATATATATATATATATATATATATATATATATATATATATATATATATATATATATATATGTCTTCTCACACTCATCAACAATATTTGTGGAAGTTCAAACTGAAATGAAATGCAGTCTAGTATTTGGCCATTATAATAAAAATAACATGCCTGGTATGTTAGCAGCGACATCTATACGAAGCAACAAGAAGTCGGGAGACCTCTTTTCGATAGCGAATCAGGTGATCCGCAAATTCACAGCCTCTTACTAGAGGCTATTGAACGATACTAGGAATAATCTTTTATTCCGACATGCATCTATAGTTCACCTTTCAAAAGGTGAATGGTGGAATTCGATTTGAAATGAAATGCAATCTTTTACTTTCTCTAGGTAAAGAGTGAAAAAGATAGTGTTTTCAAAGGTGAACTGTAGATGCATGTCGGAATAAAAGGTTATTCCTAGTATCGTTTAATAGTATCGTTCAAACCTTATTTGACTGAATGTGGCCTATTTTAGCTATTTTCAAACTACTCATTCTTAGACTAAAAAAAAAAGTTTTTTCTATATATAATTCTTTTCTAGGTGTAGATTGGGTGTCGCAATGCTAGGTGGGAAATTATTCGCATGTGGTGGATACGACGGAAGTTCATTTCTTCAAACTGTGGAAATGTTTGATCCAGCCACTAATAAGTAAGTAAACAGTACCTATAAATTAGTTTACTTTGTGTACGTTAGTCCACTAAAATTTCACATGGTTGTAAAATCCTTGAGGCGTTAGGAAAAAGTGCATTTCCTTCAATTTGCAGTTCATTACACAATAGACTTAACTGATAACTTAGTGACTTTTGTGCCAATCTACAAAAATCATGACTGGAAGCTTAATATTATGTTCAATTAGGTGGAGGTACAAAACACTCTGTCCACACCTCATTTAGAGTGTACTTTTCCTGTAGATGGACACACTTGAAATCCTGACTCATCTCCATTAAAAATTCTTGATAGATCAGTTAGACCTTCTAGATGTAGTTTTCAATATTTGTAAACCAGTTTTTTATGTCTCGTTCAGATGCTTAAGCGTTCTTTTAGAACGCTTAAGCGTATTTTCTAAGTTTCGACATTTTACTACACACCTAAAAAGCAACTTTAGTGATTGGACAGTTGTCAAATAACTGTTAAATCGATTAATAAAATTAATTCAACTGCTAACTACAGTTAGTTATACGTAAACTTGTTGAAAATTGTAGAAATATATGTGTTAAATATATTTATCTAGAACAGATAGAATTCAGCAAGTTTTCAGTAACTTAGGGACTACAAGTACATTTATATAAAAAAATAAAACCTTACCTTAAAAAATAGCAGGTAGTTTTGAAAAGAAAAAAAATCAAAGCAGGTGCTTCAAACACTGTTTAGTTACCACTTTACTCACTTAAGGTACTATTAGGGTCTAGAATGCTAAAAAGGAGACATTTTCAACATATTTTTTTGTATCTTTATATACGACAATCAAACTTTTTTATATTATATAACTTTTGAAGATTACAATTTTTTTCCATTGTTCCTGTTTATTAACCCTAGAAGGACCAAGGCTAGGTAAAAAGTATGCACAACATTGCATTACATACGATTTTCTAAATACCTTTGTTCCTAAAAATCTCAAATAATTAGTAGTTGTCGGCATACTACTGCGCTATTAGATGCCTTAATTAGCATTTTTATAATTTAATTCATTTCCTCTTACATTCATAAAAACTTTACGGCGGATTATAAATAACCCCCGTTGGTTCATTATGTAACTGTCAGTAATCTAGACTGCTCGGTAGTTTAGGCTGACAACGTCGTAAATACAAGTAAACAGTTACGTTGAAGTTATATTTTGCAGTATTTGAACTGCCTCTGCCGTGTTAAGTTGTCTCGCGTTTCTGTTTCGTTTAGCCGTTGGTTTAGCGCAGTTTGAATAATTTTTCGTATATAGTGTATGTGTAAAGAAAATTGAAAATGAATCAATATTTAACGTAAAAAGTATTAGAAGTGGAGGCAAACCTCTCTGATTTTGAGGTTCGGTCAGACATTAGTTCCGGCAACAGTGACTGAGACGTAAGTGAAGACGAAGACCACATTGAAGTGTTCAAAAAAGACGACGACATTGAAAATTCAACTGAGAATAGTTCCAGTTTCGACACAATTAATGAAAACTGTGACACGCCACATGTATATAAATCAAAGTCAGGAAGAATCTACTTAGCCAACCCACCACGCCCTTTGCGGCGAGCTGCACCAAACATTTTTCGTAAGCAACCGATACTTAGACACGAAGGCAAAGTAGAAAATATATTGAAAATTCTTTACTTCGCAAATACAGCAAAATCTTGTGTGGTATATCAATGAAGAAGCTGAACGTAAAAGCGTACCAAAAACAGATGATACCGAGATTTTAGCTTTACTTGGTATTTTCATTTTGATGCGAGCTAATGATGACACTAACTTAGATTATCACGATTTGTGGTCAAAAAAATTCTGCAGGTCATCTTATATTGCCAAGATTTGTCGGAACAGATTCCGAGAAGTGACAAAAATTTTAAGATTTGACGATAAAACCACCAGAGCTGAGAGGAAACAGGCAGACAAGTTTGCACCCTTACGTAAAATGTTTGATTTGCTGAACGATACATTTTCGAAATATTTTACACCAGGTATGAACGTCGTAATAGACGAAATGTTATCTTTATTTTGGATCAGATGTCCGTTCAAAGTTTTCATGAAGGAAAAGCGTGGTAAATATGGTGTTCTTATACGAATACTTGCAGATTATTCAACTCATTACGTTTTGCGTATGGAGGTTTATTCAGGAAAATATGAAGGCAGCACACCAGCATCTAGTAGTCCGCAGGGAATAGTAAAAAGATTACTGTCTCCGATTCGAAACTCTAGACGTAACGTAACGACAGACAGATATTACACTTCTGTGGAGCTTGCAGAAGATCTATACAAATACTTCGGTTTGACTTTAGTTGGCACTCTCCAACAAATCGCAGGCATATACCAGAAGTATTTAAGAAAACGGAAGGAAGACCATTGTATTCAAATATGTTTGCATTTTCAGATGCAAAGTCCGGAAACTCACCAGTTACTCTTCTTTCTTATGCAACACGTCAGAAGCCTACAAGATCTCAACTCTTTCTATCAACCCAGCATTCTGATGATGTCCTAAGCGACGAATACAAAAATAAATCAGATATCAATCTTTTTTATAATAAGACTAAGGGAGATGTTGATACTTTAGACCAGATGGCGAGAAAATATACGTCGAAGCGATCGACACGAAGATGGCCGCTCTCAGTTTTTTTCACTTTGTTGGATATTGCAGCCATCAGTGCGTACTCTCTATTTAGACTCAATTTTCCAAATTTGAACGAAAATGAGAACAATCATCGTCGTTTGTTTCTGCAAGAATTAACGCCTTAACGCTACCGCTTATTAGAAGAAGAGCTGCAAATTTAAATGGACTTTTTTTTGAGCATTTTGTAGTGCATGCCATCGGCAAATCTGAAATATAAAATTCGAGAAGAATTTTGAAAAAGAAGTACCCTTACGTGATAATATAATTCATCAAAATATCGGACATTTCAAAAAAATTGTTCAAAAATTGACCTTTTTTCGACTTTTTTCAGTTACAAGTTTTATTATTACGTTTTTTTTGTCAAATTGTGGAAATTATCATAGATAAAACCAGAACACAAAAATGCATTAAGGTTTATTAAAACCGACCAGCTAGATCCGGACACTAACTGTCCGCCAATTTTAAAAACGTAGTTTTTCTCAAAATCTAAAATCTCCCAGCCTCCTAATCTAGTCGGTCGATTTCAATAAACCTTGATGAATTTTGTTTGTTTTGGTTTTCTCTATGATAGTTTATCACAATTTGACAAGAAACAAAATAATAAAACTTTTGTGACTGAAAAAAGTGAAGAAAGTTTTGAACAATTTTTTCGTACCGTAGAGGTAAAGGGTAGTATATCCATTTAGTGAAGTTTTGAGATAATGGGAAAATAAGGTGAGTTCCAGATAATTATTGCAACCATTCTTAATCTGAAGACATATGAAATTATGTATTTATATAATTGTAACGTTATATTTTAGTTAATCAATATTGTCCTACTGTGATAAAAAATTTGTTTATATATTACATAATATTGGGACTTAAGGTCTTTTGCCTCGGCATGTACCGGCAGATAAAACATTGTAAAAAATAGTAAGTGCCTACATAAATTCAAACAAAAACACAAAAAATGATAAAAAAACATTTATTCATCATCGCTATCATCAACTTTTTTTGTAGTAACAACTAAATTTCTATAGAACTCCTGAAACTGACTGGGGATCCATTGTAAAAGGATTAGTAAGTGATCCTTTTTCTTTTGTGTGATCCCTTTTGGTTTTTGATATCGTAGTGGTAACTGCTCTGGAAGATTGATCGCAGTTGCTGTTCTTCTAGCGACGTGTAATTCTTTGGGTCTAATTTCTTCAAAAGCCTCTTTATAAAAAATTATGGTCGGTGTGTCTTTTTTTACTTGGAATTGGACTACGTTTGAAATGAGGAAATTATTATTGTCGGCATTTTTCTTTTTACTGATGAATGGGGATTGAGATTGAGAGTAAAGTACTTCAAAATTTTTGAAGTCATCCTTGTCCATTTTAATCACCTGAGCACCTACGGAACTGATTAATTGCTGCCAATCCCAAGGCGTTACGATCTGCATTGTTGGCTGTTTTTTTACAGATCTTTCAATTATAGCGTGCACTTGGTCAGCTTCTAAATGAGTGTGTCCTCTCAGTAAATATTTATGGTTAACTACTTTTAAATTAGGGCAGATGTTGAAAAGCCAAAAGTAGCTCATCATTACCATAACATTGCGGTTTTGACTAGGGCAATTATCTGACCAAATAACCAATTCTTCCACATCAGTTTGTGATAGAACTGTCATAGCCCATTTAGTTAATGCCGAGGCAATTTCATGGCCACCCCTTCCAGCTTCGGATTCGTCCCAGATAAGGCAATACGATTTATTTTCTGTGGCGTCGTATATCGTGAAATTTATAGTCCATAATTTCAGCTTGTAGAAACTTTGGTTATTTGTCAAACAGGGCGTAGGCAAGCATTTCTGCAAATCACACATTATAATTTTAGTTTTTCCAGCTGATTTTTTGCTTTCATATTTATCGTTTGCTTTCATTTTGTATCGACTTTCTGCTTCTTGAAGATGTTGTTCATAATTTCGCCGTAATGTTATTGTTTCTTGCTCGGAACAGTTTTTTAATTGTAGCATAAACCGATCGCAACTATCACAAGTATCCACGGAAACCGATTTAAATGCTAAATTAAAATCATTATTGAAAATTTTTTTATACAGCCATAATTTAACAATTTCATTATTTGGAATGTGGTCTTCTTCACACTTTAAGGTATATAATTTGTACATTTTTTCACGGCTCAATTCTGGTCCTAGATATTTCTTGACAGTTTTGGATCGAGAATAATGACTTTCGTAGCACGGAAACGACTTAATGTGCTCTCGTACTCGATCCAAAACCGCTTCTGGTGTTTTATTAATTGGTTCATGCCTTCCCCTATGGTCTTGTGCCACAAAGCCTCCCATATTGTCGTTTTTTAGAACGTTACGTACAACTGTTTCTGAAATATTTAGAGTGTTTAAAAAAAATTTTTTACATACGTCAATTTTTTTTACACCTCCATCTAACTTTATATCAAAATTATAAGAAATGCTGACTTCTCTCGGCCTTTTAGAATGGTTTTTAGGTCTACGACGTATTACACTCTTCGGAGTGATATGCGAGCGCACAAATTGACGCTTTAACTCCCAATTTTTTGTGTTACACCAATAATTCTCAAAAATTTGCTGTCTTACAGCTTCTGCTATTTTTTCTGAACATTTTAGTCGACAAGGAGGGCAAGGGGGCTTCATTGCTTTAGCTTTTACAATTTTACCTGATTTATTGATGTGTTCCTTTCCTCCTAATGTTGCCTCTACTCTTTTTGTTACTTTCCAAGTTTCTGGTTTCTTATGACGTCTTTTCTTTTTGATTTGGTTATTAGTTTCCGTTTCATTTTCAGTCAAGTTTTTGTCAAGTTGAACATCTTCATCATCATCTGCTTCCAATTCACCATTATTGTCTACCAAATAATTGCTACTGTAGCTATTGTTATTGCTGTCCATATTTTCTCCATCATCGTCTGTGTAATCGGGGTCTTTTACGCTATCATCATCGCTAACACATTCTTCAGTTAAATTAGACAAATAATTGCAATTTTGAGCACGGCTTGTTGAAGCTTGAGCAATATCAGAGGCGTTCGTCGATTCTGTAAATAAAAAAATTTATTTTTATTTAATCTTCTCTATCTGTCGAACTGTTAACAGTACACAGAATAATTTATTATATTAAATGGGAATAAAGCCACAATTTATTTTTAAATGAATTTATTTAAAAATAAATTGTGGCTTTATTTCCATTTAAAATAATAAATTACATAAGATACCACAAGAAAATAACTTCAGAACAATACACAGAATAAAGCAAAAAATGGATTAGAGGCACTGTTGTGTGATTCTCAAAAAAAGCAGCAAGTTCACTATTTTGCAGGTTGATGTTTTCTTAGAAAGATAATACAATACCAGTTACTACAAAAATACTACTTAAGGGGATGGGTACGAACTTTCGACTTCAATGATATTTAAATGGGATTCATTTTTTTTAGAATTCTGAGAAAACTAATAAGTATTTCTGAAAAATTTAAACTCAGAATGGAAGATTACCTTTATTACCGAGGGACGACAGTCCCTGAAAACTTCTATAATGTTTATTTTAATAAGTTACGGGGGTGAAAAACGAAGAGAAAATGTAGTGTGATTTTGAATTTGAAATATCTCATTCAAAACAAATTTTTATTCATTCTAAGGGACTTTCGGCCCTTTCATTTTGCGTTTAAATTTGTTAAAAATACTTATTAGTTTTCTCAGGATTCGAAATAAACGATAACATTTAAAATACATAGAAAATTTTGAAAGGCGTCAAAATTGTGCATTTTTGTTCCTTTCCCCTTACTGGTTATATTAATTTTGTATTAGTATTAGATTTTACAAATATTTGTTGAAGATTAAGAATTTCAATTACTTTAAAAAAGGAGCAATAAATGTACTTATGCATCTGAGAATTGGGCAGTGAATAAAACAACATAATATCTACCGGTCAGAACTCTTACAACAGCAATATTTTCAAATGCCCAAACTATAAAGACTCTAAAGAGCAAGAACAAGTAAACACCTACTATATAAAACGTGACAAACCAACATTTTTAGAACATGTTAACAATTTCCTAGTGTTATAAGATTATATAAAAATTAAAACTTAACCTCACTTACCGTCTACGGTCAAATTTTCAGCTTTTGCTTTTTCCACAATCGCACATATCCTCGATCCAACCATGTTTTTTAAATTTTCCAAAGTTTTAGAGTCTTTGGAATTCATTTTTGCTTTTATTTTTTGTAACTGTCAACTATCTATCAAGTAAAACGCTCTGTCAATCAAGGTGACTAACACTTGTCTGGAGATACTGCTGTTTACCGCGCGCGAAATAGCCTGCTCGATAAACAAATCCGACAGCGGATGGAGTTACTATGCTTTACCTCGTTCTCCAAAGGATATACTACTTTTTCTTATAAGAATATCTAGGCCACCAGTAATACTTCACATACCATCTTTTGCCACAAATAAGATTGGAACATTTTAAGCTTAGCCAAAGTATTAAGTCCAAATTAGAAAAAAATGGAGTTACTACCCTTTACCTCTACGGTACAGATTAAGGTTTATTAAAACCGACCAGCTAGATCCGGACATTAACTGTCCGCCAATTTTAAAAACGTAGTTTTTCTCAAAATCTAAAATCTCCCAGCCTCCTAATCTAGTCGGTCGATTTCAATAAACCTTGATGAATTTTGTTTGTTTTGGTTTTCTCTATGATAGTTTATCACAATTTGACAAGAAACAAAATAATAAAACTTTTGTGACTGAAAAAAGTGAAGAAAGTTTTGAACAATTTTTTCAAATGTCCCCCATTTTGCTTTTTTAAGAATTTTCAATTTTTCTGGTAAACTATCACGTAAGGGCACTTCTTTTTTAAAATCCTTCTCCAATTTTATATTTTGCCATTCCAGAGATTAACTGTCCGTCATAGAGAAATAATTTTTGGACGAAAAATTTTTGACGCCTTCTTTAAAATACACGAACAATGGCAAAAAAAAACGGAAAAAAACTTTTTGTAATCTTCAAAAGTTGTATAATAATATAAAAGACGTTTAATTGCCATATATAATAAATGAGATACAAAATATTGTTGGAAATGTGCATTTTTAGCATTCTAGACGGCAATAGTGCCTTAACCTGAAAATATTTACCGCCAAAATCGCAAAATCCGTTAAAGGCAGAACATAGCTATAAAAATGTACGTAATATAGAAAAAAATACTGTAATCGAATCAAATATACTCGTGTTAGCACTTGGAGAAATCTTATACATATTGGTAAGTTAAATAACTGTCTGGTGTAAAATATTATAACTGGCGTGTTACACTATATCATTATTTATATTTTGTAAGTAATTCAAAATTTTCTTTATTTAGGTGGGTATATGTAGCACCGATGAACGCTCAAAGGAGTCGAGTAGCTCTAACAGCCAACATGGGTAAACTGTGGGCAGTAGGTGGATATGATGGTATATCTAATCTTGTAACGGTGGAAGTATATGATCCAAAGAGTGATAAATGGACCTATGCAGCTGACATGATAGCACATGAAGGTGGAGTCGGCTTAGGAGTGATTTCTATACCGTGAAATATATAATTTAATGAAGCCATATTTTTACTATCAATATTCAAAACGTACTTTTTAAATTGTTTATTTTACCGTTTTATGAACTAACGAAATTTTTAAGATTACATACACTTTCAAAAGATCTGCATTTCTACTCGCGACTGTATTTAAAGTGTTAGCGAGTCCCCTGGTAACAGAGGTTTGTTATAGTTATAACAATATACCCTAATACAATAGTACTTTCCGATGGTTTGGATATAATATTAACTTTAAACTTTTTTCATTAAAAATAATTTATTAATACGTGAAAATAACCTGAAAAGCTATGAGCAAATCCATGAAAGGATTATTAGAGTATCTATTACGTGGAAAGTGCACGTCCTCGAGATCATTCGAATAATATGCGCCATCAGGAAGTGAACCAAAACCCAAAACCAGATAAACAAATATTCTAAAAGGTTATAAAAGGTCATAAACTAAAAGGTTTATGCTTTTTTAGAATGTTTTTTTTTTCTACATACTACTCTGCGACGACTGTGATAGTTTCTTTAAATGTACTTAAAAAGTCGTTAGTGTCTTTTAATGGTATGAAGTTGGTTTCGTTAATATCTTGGTCGATTTTTTTGGTAAAGTTAATCCAATCAGCTTTTTTAATATTCCACTGTAAGATACTCGGTTCACTGTTTACGGTTTTCTGGTGTGGCAACGAAATTATAATGGGGTAGTGGTCGCTACCGATTTTATGTTTTGTTTTAATAGGAACATGCATTTATATCAACTAACTGCTAATTCTGGAAAAAAATTTTTATTAATTACGCCTTAACCTCAAAGTGTCGTTGGCATAGTAGTATTTAGGGTTATACAATTATTTGGTACATTTATGCAATATAAGTATGATGATATATTGATATAAATATCTACCAAAACAACACAATAAAGTAAAAGTAGAAGAAGAACTAACTGACCCTATTGAAACTGGCAATGGGATAAGACAGGGAAATTCCTTGAGTCGTCTATTGTTCAACCTGATTATGGATGAAATAATAAAAAATAAGAACTAAAAAAGGATACCAAAGGAGAAAAACAAGTTAAAATAATCTGCTATGCAGACGACGCAATACTACTCTCTCAAAGTAAAGATGATTTACAATGTATGCTGCACCAATTTAATAAACCACCAGAAAATTTAACGTGCTAATTTCCCCAAAAACGACAAAATGCATGGGTATAACAGCAAATTTACTAAGATGTAAATTGGAGCTGGAAGGTCAGATAATAGAACAAGTGATGGAGTTTAAATATCTAGGCATCACATTATCTAGCTACGGAAAGCTCGAAACAGTGGACGATCAAGTGAATAGAGCAAACAGAGCCGCAAGTTGCCTGAATGAAACAACATGGAGAAATAAAAGTATCGGGAAAGAAATGAAAGGCAGAATTTACAAAATAGTCACCAGATCAATAATGACATACGCGGCAAAAACACGACTTGATACAGACAGGACAAAAAGGATATTAGAAACAGCAAAGATGAAAACGCTTGAAAATGGTAAAACACTATGGGACAGAGCTAGAACATACGACGTAGATGCAAGATGGAGAACATCAAGGACTGGGTAATAGAATAGTAAAATGGAACGATCATATAAGCCGAATGACAACAAATAGAGTAAGCAGTAAAGACTGCAAGGGACGGTTTCCCAATAGGAAGACCACGAAAACGATGGAACGACAACTTACTGGAGACCCATTGAAAAACAGACAGTCATGTTTACATAAAAAGAAGAAGAAGTACGATGAAATTTTTTTTATATTTACTAATTATTACCATGCCTTTAAAGTATCTTACAATCTTTATTGTCTATATATACCTACTATATATGCCTACTATACCGAGGACACTCCAGTAAAATTTACTGCGGTTTCACGGCGGGAGAGATCGGCTCACACAAAACAAATGATCCTAAATTAGGATAGGACTTAGCTACATTGATTTTAACGCTTGTCGTTCTAACTAAGATTCAATGGCTTTCCAATAGAATTAGAATGTCGAACATAGCTATGATAGAGGAGTTATGGAATCTGTTTAGCAAAGACGCGAAGCACGTATTAGAAAAATTACCTGTGATTTCTGAGCTACATTATGTATTAATCATATTTTATTTATTTCCTAACTTTTACTACTCATGTCTTATTTAGGATGAGATAACTTTTATATCGTTTAAACTTGATCATAATATAAGCTTTAACAAATTATAAAAAGTTTTTTGGATATTAGCGTCAAAAAAACCTAAAAACTAAACATTTTAAAATGTTCGGTTTCAAATCAATTTAAAGACTACGTTTTTACAGAATTGACAGTATTGTGATTATATATATAAATTTATATTGTAAGTTATATTAAAATATATAATTTATAAACTTTTTTTAAATTACAATAAATTCAAATTTCAATCTCTGACATTTTTTATTACATGCTCTTTATATTATTCCTCTCTTTGTTACTTTAATTTTGGGCATTTCCTTATTTTGTACCTCCATCCAAAAAGTTAGTCCTTTTCGACTAATCGTTAGGGATGTTTGTCATATTTTCTGGCAACTTGAATGAGAATCTTTACAGATGATATTATGCACCTTGTTACTAGGTAAGTATGCAGCTTGATTACTAGGTAATACGACGTATATTTACACAGTCATAGTCCAGATTTAAAATTAAAGTAGAGATAGTGCAAACACTCCTGACCATGGAGCTGCGCGAAGGCGGAGTCAAAATTCACGTAAAGGCAGAAAGGTTCTATTGTAAGTGGAATTATACTAACCAAACTGAAACGTTCTACCTCCGACTGCAACCTCGAAATTGTTACAGTATTGGACTGAGTCATAAATAAAAAATTGCACGGTGCATAACAAAATGATTTTTATGTGCATTTTGTTTATATTTTCAATGACATAGTCACGTAAGAGTATATAATTCTCGTAAGAGTTTTAATTGTCTATAGCAGATTCTTCGAACAGTTCACATCTCATTAGATAGCACATCACATTAGATAGCCGAAGAATTCAACATCTGCTCCGAGTTTGTTGAATTCTTCGGCTATCTGCCTAACATCGGATATTTTAAACTTTCTTTGAAGCGACATGATTTTTAACTACTCCCCCAAATGTTTTCAATAGGATTTAGTTCAGGGTGGTATGGAGGAAAACGTAATACAATGCGTCCTTGTTTCGCCATTATAGTGTCTACTACATATTGTTTGTAGCTGGCTTATTCAATTTAATTTTTTCATAAAGTTCTGTTAGCCATCGCTGCATGTCCTTTTTTTCCATGAAGATGAAGGGGCCGCTTCACAGGCTACGTTATGATAGGATGCGTTGTCCAATACAAGCACGGTTTTCTGTTGCAAGTTGGGAATTAACTTTTCTTGAAGCCATTTTATGAAGTTTTCGTGGTTCATATCGTTATGATAATCTCCAGTACGCTGACCAGATTAGAAAATTAGTAGGCCATTTGGAACGAAGCCTTTTTCCCCTCCTGCATGTACGATAATTAACCGCTGACCTTTGGCAACAGAAGACCAAACACTTGCTTGTACCATCATCCCATGATTTAGATGTTATATGGCTGCTGTGGAAATACGTTTCATCATTGTAGATAACATCATAACCTTCACCTCTATTTTTTTTTTAAATTTTTTTTTAGATATTCGGTTCGTTTGGCTCGAATATCCGTTTTTTCCATGAGTATTTTCGGTTGTCATTTGTTTTTTCCCATTTAAAACCTAATTTCTTCACCACTTTTCTGAACGACGATAGTTTACCTTGGAAATTAATCTCATTCTTAACAGTGTTGTAAACAGCATTGCTGTTTACAACGCTGTTATGAACACAATGACATTGTAGGTCTGCTGCCAGAAGGAGATGAAAAATCGGAAACTCTCTCCTTTAATAATTCTTTGAACGCTACTTTTAGAAATTCCAGAGGCTTCAACAACCATATTTGAAACAGAAGATTTCGTGTTGTTTTTTCTTGCTCATTTTTTATAAACTTATACACGTTGTAAATAATCTGTCGGCCCTAACACGGCTGTTATTCATTGTGATGGTACTGTTATGTTTTAGAAGTCTTCTAATTTATTGTTTTCATTTATTTATTAAAGGTTCTATTTATAACACTTATAAATTTATTAAAGTCTTTATTACTAATTTATTTACGAACAATTATACAATTTATTGTAATACGGGCGTTACATTTTAATTTACGCGGCGCGATCTTCAAAATTAACTGTTCCCCTACAACAGAATTCCTTCTTTAAATATAAAACTCCGTTAGTTTCGGAATCCCCTAGAAGCAGACATGAATTGACTCGAACATTGGGGAAGACTGGTTGTTGGCGGTGTTGACAAGAATTGCCTCGAATAACGGGAACTCAGGCTGGTTTTTTATCGAAGGGACTAGAGGTTTCTGCCGGCAGGTAAACAAGTCTCGCCGAAATGACTAGAACAAAAAAGAATTAGTCATAATATATTTACAGTTTTATACGCCATAATTATCGTAACAGTACTGTGAAGGAAATGAAAATATAAAAATATTTTGATTAAACAATTATGATTGATCTAAATATAAATTAAAAAACATATCACTTGTATGTTCGGTAGGTGTTATAAAATGTTTTCATTTTTCTATAAAAAAATCACCAAAAAAATATAATTTAATTATAATTCGACAACGAATTAAAAAAAATGTTAAGATTACATAACTACGTATCTACCTATATAAAATAAGTATTGAAATTTTTATTTTTATCAACAAAAATTATTTTTTATGTTAAAAAAAGTTTTAAAAATGTAAAATTTTATGTTAAAATAAACATGATGTATAAAACAAAGATTTCAAAAAAATATAGACTAAAATCAACATAAATCGTAACATATGAAGTAGTTTTAGAAAAAAGATTTTCCAATATCAAATATTAACCAATTAATTGAAACAGACTGCAAGTAATTTTTGTTTTGCATCAGTCTCAAAAAAAAGAAATGAAAAAATTTTTATTTAAATTTCCTTAAGACGCCCTTATGTATTTTAATTTATGATAAAGTCTTCTGACCGCTTTTAATAAATTTGAATACGCAACAGGTAAACGGGAGAAAACACACAAACTTATTGAAAGTTATAACACCTCAAAGTTAAAAAAACAACGTTTTTTTGACTTTGTATTTTTGTTTTAATGAAGTAGATAACTTGTTGACCGATCACCAACTTGAACCAGATGCAGTAGATACGAGAGAAGAATTGGAACAACAACAACCAACAGTTAGTGCAATAAAACTGGAAAGAAGCCAAATTAAAACTAAACCAAAAAAAATTAGAATACACTTCAGAGGCAGCAGAAAATTATAAAATATCTTTAAATGAAAAAAATAAGATAAAGAAAAATTATTATGAAAAAAAATTTCATTACTCGAAAGATTGGTAGTTGCAAAAGAACGAAGCACAGTTGCAAAAGAAAGAAGCGCAGTTGCCAAAGAACGCATTGTAGCTGTATTAGAAGAGATATCTAATAAACTAATGAGTTTTTAAAATTTTTAAAAGACTATTTGTATTTTTTTATAGTAAGTTTGTTTATTGGAGCAATATTAAAAGTTTGATTGTTTACTTATAGTTTTCTTTTCTTGAAGCGACATAGGTTCATTTTAAAATACAATACAATCATTATTTGGTAATAACTCTCAATAGGTTTTGATTCAGAATAATGAAAAATACCACACAAGGGCAATTAGAGATATCTATACTCAAAAAAAAATAAAAATTCTATGAAGCTGCAACTTTATATTTAGGCAAATAACATGTTTTTGCAATAAAAATGAGTAGTTGTGGAAAACAAACTTTTATAAAGAATAACATTTTTTTATAAATACCAATTTTTCTTTCTTGTGCAGTTCATCTGGAAATACACTGTACTCAGATAAAGTGAAAAGGGGATAAGTAAAAACTGAGTACGTATTACTAATGTATTTAACTATTGGTAAAAAATTGTTAATTAAATTTTGCCTTAACCTTCTCCCTGTAGCAAGTTCAGGATTGACACGATAAATTTTCATTTTGTGGCTGGTTCAGTTCGTTGAAGATTTGTCCTAAATCAATGTTTTCTTCATCAATAGGCATCTCAGGAATATTGTATTCGATGCACATATTATGAAGCACTATGCAGGCATTTATTATTCTGCTAGCGATTGCAGGTTTGTAATGCAGTACTCTGTGTTTTAATAAACACCTGAATCGCATTTTCAAGATACCATTACATCTTTCTATTGCATTTCTTGTTTGTCAGTGGGCTATATTGTAATTATATTCAGGGTCGTTTACAGCAGGTTCCTCCTCTAAAGGAGCCAGTGTCTTAACGGATATCCACTGTCTCCTAATAGATAATAATTATTAAATTCTCTTCTATGTAGGTTTTCTAATATACCCAAAAGATTTGAATTGGCTCATATATATGAATCATGTGTGCTTCCTGGGTATCTTGCATTCACATTAATTATTTTAAGATTGCTATCACATATAAGTTGTACATTTATTGAATGATACCCCTTCCGATTAACATAAATGTATTCAGGATTTGCCTCATCATTAATTTTTGGTGGAAATATAGCAACATGGGTGCAATCGATGCACCCTACAACACCAGGAAACTGAAACTTTTCATAAAACTTTGTCCTAGTTTCATTCAATTCCTCGACATTTCTTGGGAAATGCATCCATGTATTAAATATATCGGGTTCGTTAAGTGCCACGCTAACTTCTTCTAGACATCACGACATTGACGGTTGTGAAATTGATACAAATGATCCAATCGCGATGTTCATCTGGTAACTACTGCCTGTTGCGAAAAAATGCAATGCAGCTAAAACCTATAAAAGATGTAATGTTAATAAGGGCTTTACTATAAGACAAAATGAAACACTTACTCTTGTGGTCACGCTGAAATCTGTTGCTCATCTTTGCGATCTCATTTGCGGAGTGAGTATTTCAATTAAGTAACGGCACAATTCCTTACTTAATCGAAAATGCTGCACAAATTGATTGTGAGATAGCATTTCAAACGGATCGATGTTGTTAAATCGGTTACGTGGTTGGACTGCTTCTTCGGCATTTTCCAAATATTCAATGGCAGCAATAGCTTGCAAATTGTCCATAATACACAAATGAGTATGTTTAATTACTTTATTTAATACTTTTCGTAGAATTTTTCTTCTTAAAAATGATTTTAACTTTACCTGGAAAATTAATAAACGTTCTTAGATATTAATGAATAAATAAAATTATATAATAATTTACCGCTCCAATTATTATACATAAAAGTTACAGCAACATTCTACCGCAAAATTTGCAAATTTCATTTAAAAATAAACATAACCATAATAATTTTTTTAACATAAAACGTTACAATCTTCACTTGCGAAGACGATAAGAATGATTACAACCACTCGTAGCGAGTTTCGAACGTTCGCAATTGTTGAATGTGCTCAAGAATACAAAAAACAGTATTTCGTTCGCATCGTTCGATCTTGAGAATGACATTTGTACTTCCGAGTGGTCAAGAATAGCGCTGCAGGAGTGTTTGCACTATCTCTACTAACAAAGAATATAGGTCTATAATATGCGTATATATGCGGTTATACATATATATATATATATATATATATATATATATATATATATACATATATATATATATATATATATATATATATATATATATATATATATATATATATATATATATATATATATATATATATATATATATATATATATATATATATATATATATATATATATATATACGAGGCGTGTTTTTTAAGTAAGTACCGTTTTGGAATTAAAAAAAGACGTGCAAAGATATGGCAATAATTTTATTTTTACATGAAAGCCTGTACCTTAATCTACTTTTCTAGATAATTTCCGTGAATATTGAGGCACTTGTCATAACGTGGCACCAGTTTTTGAATACCCTCCTGATAACTTCTGCCGCCTGACTTGTTAACCACTGCATCACAAATGTTTTGACTTCGTTATCGTCTTGAAGACGCTGACCGCCCAGGTGTTTCTTCAAGTGCTGGAACAAATGGTAGTCGCTGGGCGCCAGATCAGGGCTGTATGGAGGATGATCTAGAGTTTCCCATTTAAATGATTTGATGAGATCTTTGGTCTTATTAGCCACATGTGGACGGGCATTGTCATGCAGCAAAACGATACCCTTACTCAACTTGCCACGTCTTTTGTTCTGGATTGCACGACGCAGATTTTTCAATGTCTTACAATAAGACGCTGCATTGATTGTCTCATTACGAGGCAGAAACTCCACTAGCAATACTCCTTTTCTGTCCCAAAAAACTGTGCACATGATTTTCCGGGCAGAAATTGTTTGCTTAAACTTCACTCTTTTGGGTGATGATGAATGTCGCCATTCCATGGATTGTTGTTTCGATTCTGGTGTGACGTAGGCCACCCACGTTTCGTCACCAGTAACAATTTGGTCTAAAAAATCTTCACCTTCACTGTGGTACCGCTCAAGTAAAGTCAATGCACTACCTAAACGTTGGGTTTTGTGCAAATCCGTCAACATTTTTGGAACCCAACGTGAACACAATTTCCGGTAATTCAAGTTCTCGGTAACAATGCTATACAAAACACTGCGAGAATACTGAGGAAAGCAGTCGGACAATGATGAAATTGTAAAGCGTCTGTTTTCTCTCACCTTTTCGTCCACTTTCTGCAGCAAATTTTCATTAACGACCGAAGGACGCCCACTCCGTTCTTCATCATGCACATTTGTGCGGCCATCTTTAAATGCTCTCACCCATTTCCTTACCATTCCATCACTCATAATGTTTTGTCCGTAAACTTCAACGATCTCACGATGAATATCGATCGGTTTTACGCCTTTAGCACTAAAAAATCGTATAACAGCCCGTACTTCACAATCAGCGTGACTCACAATTGTTGGAGGCATTTTAAACACTGGAGTAAACAAGTATACAATGAAGAATCAAACTGTAATGGCGTCAGTGTGTAGACAAGAGATGTAGGTAACCAGCGCTCATGCGCGGAACGCCGACCGTAGCGCTGCGGCGGCGGAATCGCAAAACGGTACTTACTTAAAAAACATGCCTCGTATATATATATATATATATATATATATATATATATATATATATATATATATATATATATATATATATATATATATATATGTATATATATATATATATATGTATATATATATATATGTATATATATATATGTATATATATATATATATATATATATATATATATGTATGTATATATATATATATATATATATATATATATATATATATATATATATGTATATATATATATATATATATATATATATATATATATATATATATAAAATAAAATTTAAAAATATGGGAGCTGAAAAAATATAAATACCATAAATTAAACTTTAATAACAACCACATGCATTGATAAAACGCACAATAAAAGAAAAATTGTATACCTAAAACCCAACAAATATTGTATGTTTGATAAATAGCTTTTGAATAGTTTTTCGGAGAATTTAATTCTTTTATTTTATAAGAAAATGCTTTTATGCACAAATTTATGACATATTCAAAAATCACTTAACAGTTAATAACGTTTAACAAATGAACATTAGCAGTCGATTTCTAAATTTGCGTTCTAAATATCTGAAACGTTGTATTAAGGAAGGTGTATTGGAGAAATTATGACCTGGAAATTATTAAAAATTGGTAAATACTTCGGACCTTTACCCTTAGATACATATATAACAGCACTAATTTACTACGCAGGATGTCTAATGATTTCTATTTTTTATATTGTTTCTTTATTTTATGGTTTAGAGGATTTGAGAAAAGAAAAAGCAGAAATGCTTAAAATAGTTTTATGTGTTCTATGGGTAACCATGTTAACAATTTTTCATTTATTCAACATAAGCGGAAAATTCTGGAATAGAAAGCTGTGGAAGCTACTTTTGAGTAAGTTATATGCATTGGATCAAAATAGTAATAAATCAAAAAGTTTAATACCCAAGCTATATGCATTATTTCTATTAGTTTTATGGGGTTTGAATCAAGTTGTGTTTCTAAAGACGCTTTACTCAAGTCAAACAAATTGGAATAATATCTGTAATTATATGGGAAACTCGTTAATATCTCTGGAAATTAACTACCTTAATGTGTTAGTTTTAGAATTTTGTAATATTCTCAATTCGAACTATAATTTACTAACACTGCTACTAAAACAAACATTTTCTGAAAGACTACAAAGTTCGAGACTTTTTATAAAAAATATAACAATTATTAAGGAAAAATTAATACTTATGCATGAAATTGTGAGGCTTTTTAACTCAGCAACAGGATTTTTAATACTAATGCGATTCGCATCAGTGTTCGCTTTGTTTTTGAAAGATTTTTACTTAAGTGCGTCCGGCAATGAAATAGAAGCTTTTACGATCATTGACCTCAGATCCCTGGTAAGTATTAAGTATACTAAATTTCAATAAGCGATGCAGAGCGTGTACAATCCCACGAGCGAGAGCTGGCGGGTGAGCTGCGCGAAAATAGAAAAGGAATTATTCTAAAGGCAGCTTTACATCTAGGCTATGCAAGTCTCATGCTATGCAATTCCGTCTTGCATGGCACATCTCTTGCCTAGCTTGACCTTTTTACATCAGAGATATTTCTGTGCAATTTTAGATCCCACTTTCATTGTTGCCAACAGTGAAAATATTTATCAATTTGAGGTTATTTTATTTTAAATAAATATAATTAAGTACTAAAATAAATAATTAATAAATAAATATACACTATTTATGGTTGTTAACAGGGTGAAGGATGTCAACCAAAGAAAAGAAAACATTGTTATTGTTGAATATTGCTGTTGTAGCAACAATCATGAAAAATAATAAAAAAAGAAAACCTAGAAAATGCTGGGCCAAACCTTGGTTGAATGCAGGACTGGGAAATTTGAAGTTACCCCAAGAGTTCTTGGATGCTAGAGACCTTCAAAGTTTTAAAAACTTTCTTCGAATCAACGAGTCCACTTTCCTTAAGCTCCTGGAAAAAATTAATCCCTTAATTCAGAAAAGAGATACCAATTTTCGCCAGTTCATTCCATCAAGGACAAAATTAATTATAACTTTAAGGTATCTGGCAACTGGTGAAACGTTTCAATCTCTAATGTACAATTTTAGAGTATCAGAATCAGCTATATCTCAATATATTCACATTGTGTGTAGGGCAATTTATGATATACGCTAAAGATAGAGATAAGGTTATGTTTTATTCTGTAATCTATTATAAATTGTTATGTTGGAAACATGAATTTTAACGATAAATTGCAAGAAAATAGCATGAAAAATAGAACATGTTCTAATTTTTCGTCTAGCACAGAAATTGCATGGAAATAGCCCGTGGACATGCGCAGTTCCATGATCTGTCTTGCATGGCTCTTACCTAGAATGAAAATAGCATAATGTAAAACTGTCTTAAGAGAGATATGAGAGGTATTCGCTCCGTGCGTGACCATGGTAGGGGTACCTTGAAACCATGGTACAATGTATTCATTGTACCATGCCTTGAAACTGCCAGCGTGCGTAGCGGCGAAATATGACAAAATTGGAATCATGGAATCTTTTTACGCATAAATTTTATTAAAAATGTGTGCAAATACATGTTGCGTATTTAATTGTGCTAATAATAGCAAACATAGTAAGTGTAGTTTTTATAGGTTCCCAAAGATTACATATAAACTAGAGAAAAGAAAAAGATGGATCCGTTCTATTAATATGAAAAAATATCACATAACCTCATTTTTATGCAATTGAAATAGGAAATATTTAAATAATTTACCATAAATGATATTTTATAATACTTCAAGCTAACTGCAGAGTGCCTGATGACTTTAGCTTTTATATCATACCTTTTACTATTACTGTTTTTAATTATATGCTCTTTCACGTGAAAAACTTGATTTGCCAGTACTAGATTTTTCCCTTTCTTTTCCGTTTGGGGTTAAAAAGATATATTATGATGAATTTTGAGAAACCCAGTTTTTAATACTACATTTATTTTGTATATAAACTGAAAAAATATAATTAAAAAGTTAATTATTAATAATTGTCAATTTCGCCTGTATTTAACAATGTCAAACATATGTCATATGTTTAAGCTGAAAATTGGTAGGTCCAAAACAGTCAGATGAAGGCGGTAGGTGTCGCGTCAGTCACGCACGGAGCGAATACTCGGTTCGCTATCTCCAGTATGAACTGTCTAGTGAATTTAGTAATTATTTTTTTGCGAAGTTAGTTACTTTTTGACAGACTCGAATGGCTGAAAATTATTATACAACCAAGCACACGTACTTATAGCCAATATTAATTGTAAACAAACTAAATAGTATATAAAATAGAACTTTACAAATTACCGACAATCAATATTATTTGCACCATATATAATAAATAGTTATGTTAAATTATAACAACTAAAATATATCTTTTAAATATATACTACCCACAATGTTATGGGTTTAGTATACACTTCCACTATTTAGAATAATTATTCTTCTTTTTTCAAAGAAAGAAGTCTGCAATAGTAGTATACTTGAGCTATTAATACTGAGAAGTAGGAATTGTTGTGTTGTAGGTTTCCGACAATGAATCTGTCAAAATATGCCCGAGCTAAGCGAATGGAGTATAAGAGGTATGTGGGTGTCACAAATGCGTAGTTGCCGTATCAAAAATTTAGTTGGGATCTGAAAATTACGTTAGTAATATTATACGTTGTATACTTATCATTATGTTAGACAATTGATGCAAAAGTTTTGACCAATTTTTGAATTAAATTTCGTTATTTTCCAATAGGTTCAGTTAATTTCAGGTATAAAGTTTTTGTAATCTCTAACTACTTTCCAAGTTTGTGATAGAAAGCGAGGTCGACCCCACACACATACACATTCCGCGAAACTCCTCAGACACTCCTTGTTGTGACGACAATAAACAACGTAACAACGGGTAGTGACCATCGTATAGTTAGAGCAAAATAAATATTAACATGAAAGAAGAGAGAAAAAGGATTTTTAAAAAAACAACGAGGATAGATGCCTTTAAACTAAGAACAAATGAAGAGCAATTCCGAGAAGTCTTCATATAATTAAGATCAAATTGACGAGAATAATAAAAACATAAATAAAAACCTTCTCGCAGCAGGACTACAGGTCGCAAAGCAATAAAGAAAAAAAATCTCAGAATCAATGAAATATTTAACAAATCGAGGCTTATGTAATTTAATTGATTCGTAGAGATCTGTCCGAAGCATATCCTCGGTATACGGTATATTTTGTTCTCTAAGCCACATTTGCGTATCTGCTTTTCGAGATGCCGAAGTTGGAAGTTTATCCTCTCGTTTGTTGTGGTACGGTGCATTATCCAACACAATAACGCTGTTAGAAGGTAAATTCAGCAACAGTTTTTCCGTAGGCCACTTGTGATAGTTTTCATAATTCATATCGTCGTTGTACTCTCCAGTTTTAGATTTTCATCTCAGATACAAATCCTTGACGAATCCGTCCTCAGTTCCAGCAGCAACAAACCGTCGGAACTGTTATCACTCCAATTATATTCTTTTAAATAATCTGAGTGCAAGTATGTCTCTTCCGTAAAAACAATTGTTCGCTTTTCGCTGCGAAATTGTTTAATTTTTCTAAGATAATCTAGTCTTAATTTCCGTATTTCATGTTTTTCCATTAAAATATGTCGATTATTTTTTGTTTTTCTCCAACGAAATCCTTAATTATGAATCTCTTTTCGAATAGTTTCTCTGCTTCCGGTATACTGCAATTCTACAACAATTTTTTGATGCAATCTTTTAATTGTCAGCAGCATTTTCTCCTGAATATGGAAGTTTATTATAAATCGATGTAACAAGCCTTCGTAACATATAGGGCCACTCCAAATAAAAATGTAAATGCTGTCAGAAATCTAGCACTAATCACTATGATATGAAGTCCTAGCCGACAGCATTAGAAATGAGCAATCCCTTCCACTTTTCAATTTGTTCTACGCGCAACCCGCCAGCTCTCGCTTGTCGGATAATTGTTAAAGATGTTCAAAATTTATGTACTCGTTCCGATAGTAACAGTATATTATTAAGATCACTTTTATCAATTTTTCTCTTTTCTCGATTATTAGTTTTTATTGCATAGTATATAAATTATTATTATCACTGAATACATAGTTAGTGAAAAAATAATCATATTAATTCAATTAATGAATAATTTAATTTAAAGGATTATGCTAGTAACGATTGTCCGAACAGTGGCGGCGCAAGATCATAATTTTATGTGGGCAATGTGATGTATTGTTATGTTTTTATTATTCTTCTAATTTATTGTTTTTATTTATTTATTAAAGTTTCTATTTATAACACTTACAAATTTATTAAAGTCTTTATTACTAATTTATCTTACACGAACAATTATACAATTTATTATAATACGGGCGTTACATTTTAAAAAACGCGGCGCGATCTTCAAAAATTAACTGTTCTCCTTAAATAAAATGTCCCATTTATATATATAATGCCGTTATCTAGAAGGATCGATGACCTTTTCCATTAGAACGGGATCCCATCGAATAGACGAGAACGTCCCTCAAGGACTGGTCTTTCGGCGAATTTACTAGAAGTCGGTCGACGGCTGAAACTGGTTTTTCAACTGAGCGCCGAAATAACTAGAACAGAAAAGATATTAGCAATAAATATGTTTACAGTTTTGAGTCATATGACACGTCATTATTTATCGTAACAGTGCCCCCCTCTTAAAAGATGGTTCCTCCTGGAATCTTGTCGGGACTGGAACTGGAACGGTATGCAGGTATCGGCAACTGGACCCTCTTTTACAACTTCCAGTTGTATAAAAATGACAAGGGACGGTTTTCTCTCCGCACCAGTAACTATGCGAATTGCAACAGACTAACACCTGGACTTCGGTGTCTTTAAAGATCTCCTCCACCATACTTCGGATAACCCTCCAATCTAATTGGCGGCACTCTAACTTTGGCATGGCTAACTTTTGCACGTCGGACTCTAGTACGTGCTCTCTTAATTGAAGTAAGGCTTCCCATACATCTCGGTAGGTAGTCAGTTCCCATACATCGTCAGCACTAGGGATTGTGATGTTAGTAAAATGGCGGAGCCAATCAACAAGAATTTCTTGTTGAATCCAGCCAGATACATGACACGCATACTTAGTGCCATTCCTTAGTTCCATTTTCATATTCTTCCGGGGAAAAATTAAAAAGGGTGGTATATATTGGCCTGTTGTGCCAAAACACATAACTGTGGTTAACAAAGATCCGCGTTCGGCTGAGGTGGTTTTTGTTTGTTTTTTCCTTTTTTTCCCCAGTTCTCACAATTCTCAGATGTTTATGTTGTACAATGGTGAGACCGGTTTATCACAATTGAAAATCCTTGCTGGATTGTAATTTATTTTTTCCAAAAATGTGGCTCATATAAATAAAAAAATGCCGCAACGTTTTCTTTGGTGAATATTTTAATACACACATAGCATATTCCTTGAGGCATTCTTAGTGATAATTTCTTGTGCCTTGCAAGAAATCCGACAAACTCCAAAATTCCAAAAAATATTCCTTTCATTTCTAAGCAGCGATTGGCGAGCATTGACTCTATTTCTTCCGAAAATACTATTTTTCGTACTAAATGAGAATTTACTATGTTTTCACTATTCCCCTTCATTTTAACGTTCCTTTTTAAGGTTGTTTGAGGTATATTGTGGGTTCGCGCACTTTCCATGTAGCCCATTACTCCTTGTCGAACAGCTAAAATTGCGGAAATCATTTGTTCCCTATCCCAAGCTTTCCGTTTTTTGGGCATCTGAAAAAAATATTAATATGTGCAATAATGTGTGCAATAATATAATTATTGCACAGAAAAAATTGTCTTTTCATTAAATACTGATAAATGAAAAATATTAAATTTGTTTTGTAAAGTATAAAATCCTAGAATTTTTTTAAACCTAAATGATATACTTTTATTATGATATGTACTTTTCGAGAAAAAAGTGCAAATTTTCATTTTCCATGAAAATTTCGATAGCAGCGTTTCCAATTAAATTTAAGAATGATTGGCGCATGGTATGAAATTTTAAGAAAAAATATGTTTTATTCTAGATTGGAGTTCCTTATTTACTTGACATCATCATCATCATCATCATCTTGGTACTACAGCCCTTAGAGGGCCTCGACCTTCTCAAGATTTCTACGCCATTCTATTCTGTCCCTCGCTTGTATTTTCCAGTTGCCGACTCCGATCTTCTCGGCATCTTGTGTTACCCCGTCCATCCACCTCAGCTTTGGTCTACCAAAGCTGAGGCATTTATTTAAAGCTTATTTACCCGACATATTTACCGTATTATTATAACGCTGTCCCCGAGAGTTAGTGATGGAGTTATTGTGGCCACTGGAGTTTTCATTTTCTGAAAATTTTTTATGTACATTTTTCCATTCATGATAAGCACGGGAACGCTCGCCCCTTGTCGACTTTATCAATCAACGATTAGGTATAGTTTAGACACGTTTCAGCAATAATTATGAATATTACGTTTTTCTGTTAAATAAAACCAAAAATTAATGATAAAAATTAAAAACCTTCATCATTCCTTTCTAGGAATGGGCACATAAAGAGATAAAAAGGGCACAAAACAGAGAAAGACATATTATTAAAAATCAAGAAATATTTTTTTCTTTACTTTCAATTAACATCGAAGTATTATCGCCACTCGGTATTACAAAATATTCAGAAAAAAATATTGTATTTTTGATAAATAGCTTTTGAATTGTTTTATAGAGATCTTAATGCATTCTACAATAAAAAGCTTTTATGAACAATTTTAAAACAAATTACATAAACATTACAATCAAAAGTTAGTAGGCAGATGGACAAAAGCTTGTTTCTAAATTAAAACGTTATATTCAGGAAGGTGTATTAGAGAAATGATGAGCTGGAAAATTTTAATATTTAAAATTGGTCGATATATGGGACCTTTACCTATAGAAACATATAAAGGGGCAGTAATGTACTACACAGTATGTACAGTTTTATCTCTTTTATCTATTGCTTCTTTGTGCATTCATGTAATAGATGTGATAGAAAAGAAAACGGAAATGCTTAAAACATTTCTGTATATTCTATATCTAACTATACTAACAATTTATCATCTACTCAACTTATTTACTAAATTCTGGAAGAGAAAGCAATGGCAACTTCTCTTGAAAAAGTTAGCTGTACTTAACGAAAATGTCACCAAATCTAATAGTTCAGCATCTAAACTTTACCCATTATTTTTGCTATGTGTATGGGTTATTAATCAAGGTATAATTTTAAAGAATATTTGTTTTAGTCAAACAAAATGGATTATTATCTACAGACATGTTGCAGTGGCGTTCGTAATCATGGAAGTTAACTACTTTATTGCACTGATTTTAGAGTTGTCTAATTTGCTCAATTCAATCTATAATCCACTAACAATTCTACTAAAACAAACATTTTCCGAAAAAGTACAAAGTACAAAACATATAAAAGATATAAAACTTATTAAAGAAACATTAATACTTATTCACGAAATTGTGGAGCTTTTTAATTCAGCTGCAGGATCTTTAATGTTTATGCAAATTGCATTAAACTTTGTGGTGATTCTAAACGTTTTTCATACAAATGTATATGAATACGAAACTAAAGTTAATTATTTAATAGATATTAGCATTTTGCTTAAAATTCTGGTAAGTGGTTATAAATAATATCAAAGAGGTAGAGTTTCGGGGTTGGTGGTTTCTAATTTTATAGATTATACTTTTCTGGTTTATATCACGTGGTATTGGGCTGTAATTGCTTCTGAAGTTTATAGCTGTGATAGACATTATCAAATTTTTAACAAAAACACAATTTGTTTAATTTATTAATATTTTGTATTTTAAGAAGGATTTCCCAATAAAAATAGTAAATTACATTATCAAAGGCAATGCTTAAGCGAACGTACAATATCTGTCGGTTGCACGCTCGGGCTGGCTCGCTGGCTCACCGGCCCGCATGTGCGCTTTTTGCCGTCGTTAGCATCTATCGATAAAAAAAATTAACGCTTAAAATTTTTTTGAAACTTTACCCAAAGACGATGTATCCACCGATTTTGCCGTTTAATTGATTTATTGGTTTAATTGAGCTTGGTGTTTTTGCAAAATACAACTCGTATCAGGAATCAGATAATCAAAGGCCAATGCACATAGCTTCGAAATGACACTTAGGGATTTGTGTTATTAGCTTAAATGCGACATGCGGCGTTCTCGAACACCATTTTTACGATTTGGGCGCCTTTAGTAGGTATCAATATCTGGTGTTTCTGTTATAATATATGAGAGTGTGGTACATCTACAATTGGCCTAAAATATACAGTTACAGTTTTCTACCCTCCTTAACTACAATATACAGTACATTCAACCAACTTACACCTCTAAACAATTAACGGAATTCGCAGAAAACCTTTAGTTGTAGTATCTAAAGTACTAAAATATCACTATTAAAATGTTAATTTTTGTTAAAAAATACTTCGGAGTAAACTAGAACATTTTGTCAATGGACTGCCGGAGTGATGACGTAGATTTTATTGACATCTGTCAGCTTCACTTTCCAAACAAATCTTGTTTAGTGTGGATAATTTGTATTTTTCGTTATTTTTTCATTTTTTTTACAGAATCTTTGCGCTTTTTGCAATATCTAAGTATTCTAATAGTTACTACAACAATTTTACAAGGTTGTGTAAATAATAAAGCATGTTATTTTATAAAAATAGCAATAAAATGCATGTATCAATAGAAGGTTAGAATTTTTTTAATTTAAACTTTTAAACTATATTTCATAGAAATAGAACACTGAATTATGATGGTATTATCGTAAAAAACGCCATACTTAGAAGAAAAAGAAGCAGAGGAAGCAAAATGTTAACTTTATAGAAATTAAAAAGTCTTGAGATTGGGCATTTCAACTTTTGTTTGGAAATTAATAATAACATTGGAAGTTTTGGTAAATATATATTTTTTAACTTTTTATTTTCAAATGAAAATACTTGTCTTAAAAATAAAATAATTGCGGGAAACATTTTAATTTGTTTATGTATGGTTTCCAACCATTTCTAAACTTTTTATCAAACATACTTAAATTACAATCGACATTCCTAATGATGATTAGGCTAAGTTGCTTAATGGGTTTAGGATCTTTGTAAGTGGTAATATTATATTTTACCTCCCAAGCACAACAGTTGAATGTTTCTGTCATACTGATCTAAGCTCAGTATATTGTAATTCAAACGTGTAGTTTCAAGTGCCTATCATGCCTAGACGTAAGTTGGATATTGATGAATTAATTGCAACTGTGCATAAATACTTTACCATGGAAAGAGACAATGGTGGACCTTTATTATGTATAAAGTCTAAAAAGTATAAAAGTCATTATTATGTATAAATCAACGAGTTTGTGACACACTCGGGATAAGTGAAAGTAAGCTAAAAACTGTAATGATGACTGTCAAAGATTGTCAAGAAGATCTTACTGTGACTGAGTATCACAAGACAAGAAAACAACTCGTAAAAATTCTAGGAGCATTGACTTACCTGATGGAGAAAAATTTGAAATTCGCAATATGTTGTATCGAATACCTCAAAACAATCAATATGTCAGTTTAGATACTTTACTTGCCAAAATAAGAAAAAGACAAGTTTCTGGAATTAAAAGGACTAGCCTTTGGAAAGTGTTGAGAGATTTAGAATTTAAATTCAAAAAAGAAAATAATAGGTTACTTTTATGCGAAAGGAGTAGTGTGGTTCACAAAATAATTAAATTTTTGAACGAATATACTAGACTTAAATCTGAAAATGCAACATTCGTATACTTAGATGAGACATGAATATTTGCAAAGGGTGGAATTAAAAGAATTTGGCAAGATGACAGTATAAAATTAATAAAACACACAGATCTATCTATCTATCTATACAGCCCTTGCTATCCAATTTTGGACATAGGCCTCCTCTTCCTTCTTCCACGTCTCTCTATTGTAGGCAGTTTGTATCCACTTCGGGCCTGCGTGTTTCTTCAAGTCATCTGACCATCGCATTTGTGGCCTTCCTCTTTTTCGTTTGTAACTATATGGTCTCCAGTGTATAATCATCTTATTCCATCTGTCGTGTTGTTGTCTTATGGTATGTCCAGCGAACTTCCACTTACACACACAGATAGCGAAGGCAAAAGACACATCATTCTTCATGTAGGAGGGAAAGAAGGCTTTATAGAAAACGCAGATTTGATTTTTTCTTCAAAATCAAAATCTGCTGATTACCATTAAAACATGAATGAAGATATGTTTGTTAAATGGCTTGAGGAGAAACTGTTACCTAGTTTGAGTGAACCATCAGTTATAGTTTTAGATAATGCATTTACCATTCGAATATTTTGGAGAAGAACCAAAACAGTCGTGGAACGTACCGAGCATAAAAAATTGGTTAGTTAAAAATAATGTCAATTTTCCGAAATAAGCCTTCAAATCAGAGTTACTGGAAATTTTGAAATGTAATGAAAAACCAACAGTTTATACAGAGTGTTTCAAAAAGGTATGTCATAAATTAACTCACGCATTCCGGGGACAAAAATAAATTGATTGAATCCAACTTACCATAGTACAAAAGTGTACACAAAAAAGTTACAACCCTTTGAAGTTGCAAAATAAAAATTGTTTTTTTGCATTATCTCCTAAACTACTTGACATTTTGTAATAAAAATGGACATGTTACTTTCTTGTTCTGAAAGCATTTTTCATACAAAAGAAACGACAAAATCTAAGCGCACAGAAAAATTTTAAGGGGGTGTGCAGCCCTAAATCCCCCTAAACTTTTGAGTACGTTAAAATCAAATGAATTTTATGGCATCATTAGTTTAACACATTATTCTTAAACTTTTTTGCCTCTTATTACTTTTTTCAAAAAACAGTTTTTATTGAGTTCGGCCCTTTTCATTAACCTTTAAAAAATTACGTGCAACTAAATAAATGGCTTGAATGAATTAACAAGTACAATTAATATACAAGTAAAAATGTCTATAACCTCTATAAATATAATATTACAATAAATGTTCAAAATGACCCCCATTTTTTTCAATACAAATTCGGTATCGTTTTAATAAGGAAAACCGAATGCGCTGAAAAATGATATTTTTCTGACGAAATTGATTTGCAGCTTCAATTATTCTAACCCTCAATTGTTGTTCGTCCTCTATTGTTACAGAATACACTTTCTCTTTCATAAACCCCCAAAAGCAAAAGTCCATGGGGTTAAGGCCTGGACTTCTGGGTGGCCAAGAAATAGGTGCGTCACGACCCCATCCAATCCGCCGACCAGGATACTGCCTGCAAAGGTATTCCCGGACTTCATTACTGTAATGCGGTGGAGCGCCATATTGTAGAAACCACATATTTTGTCTTATTGCAATATTCACTTCTTCCAAATACACTTGTAAATCGTTTGCTAAGAACTGCAAATAATTATCACCATTTAAATTGTTGGGAAGAAATACTGGGCCTATTAGATTGTTATCCACAATTCCTGCCCAAACATTAACTTTGAAACTCCTTTGGTGATGAGTCGTTTTTTTGACGTAAGGATTTTAGTCGGCCCAAATGTGCTCGTTATGATGGTTTGTTATTCCATTTCTACTGAAGGTAGCCTCGTCAGCAAACAAAATATTTCTAATAAAATTAACATTTCGAGTGTTTTTCATTAATAACCAATCGCAAAATCCAATCCTTTTAGGATAATCTTTAACCAATAACTGTTGAACCATTGTTAAGTGATAGGGTTTAAGTAGCTGATCCTTCAAACGTCTCCAAACCCTTACGTGGGGAACATTTAGTAGAGCAGCTATTACCCTTGTACTTGTTCCAGGGGCTTCTTCAACGATTTCTAAAATGTCTTCATCAGTTGCATCCATTATTGGACGACCACTATTGCCAGCAACTTGCGGTTGGAGTGTACCCGTTTCCCGTAAACAACGATCAATGGTCAGAAATGATCGTCTATCGGGTGTATTTCGATTGGGGTATTTTACTGCATAACGCCTTGCGGCTGCTGAACTATTTCCTTGACATTCACCTACGATATTCCCGATAGTTTATTGAAATCATAATTTATTCCGATCCAACTTACCCAAAATTAAATTCATATCTGCCATTTCCTGAAATGTGTAGGCTATTGTAATATCAAAATTTTTAATATTAATCTTATTCACACAATAAATGATAGCTTCAAATTATTGACTATTATTGATGGAACTATTTGTAATTATTGTATCCGTAGAAACTAATTGTAATTTTATGGCTAACTAGGAAAAAACTAGTTTTTCGAAAAAGTGATAAGAGACAAAAAAGTTTTAAAAATAATGTGTTAAACTAATGATGCCACAAAATTCATTTGATTTGAACGCACTCAAAAGTTTGGGGGGATTTAGGGCTGCACAAAATTTTTCTGTGCGCTTAGATTTTCTTGTTTCTTTTGTATGAAAAATGCTTTCAGAACAAGAAAGTAACGTGTTCATTTTTATTACAAAATGTCAAGTAGTTTAGGAGATAATGCAAAAAAACAATTTTTATTTTGTAACTTCAAAGGGCTGTATTTTTTTTGTGTACACTTTTGTATTAAGGTAAGTTGGATTCAATCAATTTATTTTTGTCCCCGAAATGCGTGATTTAATTTATGACATACCTTTTTGAAACACCCTTGATAGTTGATCAAATTGTATCAAGTTATGGATATTAAGTACTACGGTTACTGCCGTATCACTGCCAGTTTAATCCCATCGAACACATCTGGGATATACGTAAAACATATTATGATAATCACGTTGGATTCAGTAGATACAGTGACGATGCAGTTAGGGAAATGTGGCAAGAAGCTGTTAAAACTGCAACTCCAGAAATATGGGCCAAAACTGTAAATAAATGTGAAAAATTAATAGAAGAGTGGAAAATAAAATTAGTGAAATTAATCCAGTGAGTAAAGATTTACATAATGATAGCGGTAATAAATTTTAGTGGTGATAATTTACAATTGTGAACAATTGTTTATTTTAACCTACTCACTAAAAATTGTACAATGGGAATTCACTCTATAAAATATTGCGGTTACCATAACTCCTAAATAAAATCAAAAAAATATGTCATTTATTTAGATATGCTAAAAAAATTTAAATTGTTATTCTTATAGTTGTAAGTATTAAAATATTCACTTTGTTTACATATAATAATTAATTATTCTAATAAATTTACAGTTTTCTCCTGAAGAAGTCACAAAATCATGACGAAATATTGAGACGAAATATTGAGAATGAACAAAAATGAGTTTTATTTCCTGACCGATTACTGATACTATAAATCAATATTTAAAACAGTACGGTCGAAAAATAATTTGAAATATATATATATATATATATATATATATATATATATATATATATATATATATATATATATATATATATATATATATATATATATATATATATGTAGGGCCTGCGTAGCGCAAGCGGTAGGATGCTTGCCTCGCACGCCGGTGGTCCGGAGTTCGAATCCTACCGCCGGCAAGAACAACTAGACATTTTTAAAAATGTCTATAGGCCCCAGGTCGACTCAGCCTGAATAAAATGAGTACCTTGGGTAAAACCAGGGGTAATAATAGGCGGTTGAAGCGTAGCACTGGCCATGTTACCTTCCTTGTATACCGTAGGCCCTAGATATTATTATTATTATTATATATATATATATATATATATATATATATATATATATTATTGTTATTAATGATTTTACTTGATTAATTGAGCAAATCAAAAACATAACTTAATTGTTCTCAGGGTGAAAAATCTCCTTATATTAACCTATGTTGTGTGGGTTCAAAGATTTCCTAGTTGTCTTTTATCGGGATAGAGAAAAAAGGATAATAATAAAAATAGTATGTTACAAAAAATTGGTATTCTTTATTTTATTTAAAAAAGAATAAAACAATTATCAAATTTTGCCGTTATCTTATCAATCAGCGTAAATGAATACAATAAAATTTACACAAAAAGAATATTTTAAGTCTTCTTGAAGACAAAACAAATTTAAAGCCAATTTCAATGAATATCTTTAAAACTTTTTATCTTTCTAATTGTTCAATATTTACTTTATTGCAAAACAAAACTTTAAAACATTTTACAAATGAATTCTACTCTTGAATTAAAATGGTAACGACAATGATGTCAACATACTTCATTCACAGTTACAAAATTTTCAATTCTGAACAGAAAATCACTGACCTTTCCTTCGTAGATTGTATTTGGACCATACCCAGAATCGTCCACGCTCCACAGCAATGTGATCTGCCACTATTCGCCTCGGCTTTCTTCTTTTTGTATCTGCAATCCTCCTGCAGCGACTGTACGAAACACCTGACTCAATTCTCCAACAATTAACACTTGAAATTTAATTCTCCAAAACACTCAGCTACTTCTCAATGACACAAGGACCTCTTTCTGTCAACTTGGTGCCATTAAACTATTTCCTACGTATTCCAGAAACTCCACTTTAGATCCAAGGATATCTTTTTATTGACTTGTAATCTCCTTCCACAATTCTGCCAACTTCCTTTCACAATGCCGGTATCCAAACTCACGAAACACACCCTCTATCTAGACTTGACCTTTGCTTTCGATGATCAAAAAACAACTGCCTGTTTCTCTCATATATCAACTATCAATTCTTCCATTCAAACAAAAACTGTCCAATCAAAAGCTTTATTTTGTTTACAATCATTAAGAAAAAACCCCATTACTGTTTCCAGAGAAACTAAAATTTTTGCTTTAAACTTGGCTTTCTCTTTGGTTAAAAATACATAATTCATTTCTATAACAAAAGGTTAATTTCAATATGTTAATCCTAGGTCATATACAAACAATGAAAAGATTATAATGAGTATGGGCTTTCTAATTCTATATGAAAAGATTTTACCTGCGATTGTTTAAAAATCAGTTATTGACAAGCAAAACTTTCTGTTAATATAATCTTATCGTAATATAATACATAAATTTTGTTTACCAGGATGTCTTGAAAATTTATTTAAATAGTCTATGTCTATTTTGCGCCTTCTATTTCACGAAGGCGCTCAAACAAACAAAAACAAACCAAACAGGAATCTTTTGTCACCCGAAGGAATTTATTAAATTAGCAGGAAAAAATGAGAAAAGAAGTGGAGCTAATCTAAAATTTGTGGAGGGTTTTATCAAAGACAAACCAATTAAAATTATGATAGACACCGGTTCGGAAATAACATTGATCAACAGAAAATTAATAGAAGAAGTTAATTTGACAAATTTAATTTACAAAATACCTAGAGTAAATTTGGTGGGCGCAAATAAACGGACATTGGCAACGATAAATGAAGGCATATGAGTGATAATGGATTTAGTGTCAACAGTGATATAAACTCAGACAAACAACAACAAATAGTTTTAATTGATATTGGGATTTACTATTTCTTTATCTTTTTCCCGTTGTGAGTGTTTTTCTACTACATTTTTACTAAAATGTATTATAATATTAATAGTTGTCTTTGTTTTAGATGGACTGCGTTGTTATAATCCTATCCTGTGATTTAGTCGAGAAAAAAGCAAAAAAGTTTAGACAAATGTGCATTTATTTGCAAATTCTTAAGAAAAATGATAACGCTAGTGTTGTACAACTTACAGATATGTCGACATATCTTATGCCGAAATTTACTGCTGGTGGATTTTTTGTCATAAACCAGCACCTTTTACCAACATTTATTTCCAAAGTATTGACATATTTTATAATTATTTTACAGTTGATGTAATACTGTAATTGTCTTAATACGAGTAGGTACTAGATTAAATTGCTTGGTAACAATATGTGGAAGTTCAACTGTTTGCTCTTCTGGAGTTCTGTGCGTGCTTTTACCAGATCACACAATATTAAACACAAAATCACACAACAGTTTTATAGACACACTACTTTCAATTTTGACCTTTATATCATAAAAACTTTGAATTAATATTTTAAGATAATTTGATGGTTTTCAAACAATATTAAGTCACATTCTAAAATTTTATATCACAACAATATTGTAGCGTGTTTAAATAAAACGATCAGTTCTAATTTAAATAAACTATTTATTTAAAAGGAAAGATAGTTAAGATAGTTAAAACAATCTTTCCTGTCGTAGTAGAAGCAACACTAAAATGGCTTCGATATGGACGCAATAGCGACATCTGATGATAAATTCGACAATTAGTTTCCGTATTTATTTAAAGTTTACATTATTCTCTTATCAACTAACTCACTCAATAAGAAAATTTATATAATTATCTGAAGTAATCCACCTATATTCTCGCTTGTATGAACGCCGCTTCTCCGTACATCGGTCGGTACATCTGGAACATTCGGTTATATGTTACCGTTTCTATGATATCAGTGATTTTTTGTACCTAGTAGGTACAGATTACTTGCTTGCACACCAAAATATTATACTATGTCCAATTTCTGGAATGGCGCTTAATCTAGTGATGTATAACACCGTTCAATTATGCGCGTACGGTCATTACAATGGTTTTACCAAAATATCTTTTTTCATATTTTTCGCTCAATTTTCTTAATTGATTTTCTTCGATCCTTGAAAGAGTCTAGCCTTCCTCTCCGATTAATAATTTTCGTCTCGGCCTAATCATTATTTTACAGATTTATAGCTTAGTATAACAATTCAATAAATTGTTCTTCACGAAGTATGCGAATAAATATTCGAAACAAGTTTACAGGTTTCCGTTTTAACTATATAGGGTTTTCGCAAATTATGTGCATCTTAGATCCTCATTTATACTTATGCACAGCTACCTTGAGATCTACCTACATGATCATTTCTATTATAAGTTTACCTAGATTTATGGGCATACTTAGTAGGATTAATTATATTTTAGGATTAATTACCTGTTATCTATACACTATCGAATACCTGCTTGAAAAAGATATAAATTGCATAGAATAAACTAATTACATCTTTATAGTAGGTCAGTAAATGAACGTGAAATACGGCGATACCGTGTTATTTTTCGTGTCAACACCGAATTGCATGAAAAATTGGATTTAGGTTCTACTTACCCTCCGCTTCACTTTTGGACTTGCGCCGTTGGTTGCTTTTTATTTTTTAGTGGTGAAAACGACCCCTATTAGAAAAAAAATCGTATAATTGTAAATTAAAGCGGGTAGTTAATTCAAATAATCTTTTAATGTAGTAAATAAATGTCAATTAACGTGAAACCGCATAATTTAAGATTTTATTACAGTTTAACCTCTAAATCTCACTTCCTAGGATATTTATAATTAAAACAATGTCATTGAATACCTTGTCTCCACTGATGTGCATGGAAATTTGGATTTAGGTTATACTTAAATTCCACTTAAAAATTGGACTGGTGTCTGGGACTGACTGCGTTAATGCTTTTTATTTTTAGGGGTGAAAACTACCCTTATTAGAAAAAATTACATTAAAAACAGTGACATTAAATTTAGATTTCTTCACCGTTTTAATTTTTTACCATATAATTTCTACTCTTATACAAACCACACCTTGCGAAAAAAGTCGAATGGCTGTAGTATTTTCTTTTTATTGACACTATAAATACACTAATTCTTTTAATCAACATATTATGAATTTATTTTATTTTAACTTAAAAACAATAGGTTATTAATATACGTCTTCCTCTGTCAAATATACGTCAAATCAAAAGGCGGATATTTTGAAGCTCTTAGAAAAAAAATATCAATTTTAAAGGTTTTTTCTTCACTTTTACGGTATCACTTATAGTGTAAAGACACATTAAACTTAGTGGTCTGTAAGAAAGTGTATATTTCGTGTGTAGGAAGTGAAATATCTATAAAATCAACATGGAAGAAATTCCACCGAAGCTTCCAGATAAAGGGAAATTTTATATAGAATTAAGAGAAGATATGATGATGGAATTTGAAGAATTAAAAAATATAGCAACATTAGGGTAAATGATAAGGTAACAAACGAAAAAAGCCAAACAACCAGCACTAACGAGGTAGGTAATCAATTTGATTCTAATAACGATGCAACTTTGACCCAATTTAATAAAATAGATAGATCAGGTAATCCAAATTTAAATAAAGTTATAAATTTAAGATTAAATAATAGATATAAATTAGAAGATAATGCACCATAAGTACATATAGAAAATAAAAACGGTAATATCGACAAATTACACAAGATAGGCACGGCCCGATTAATTTTACATTCAGTACCTGAAATTGAAAATAATATAACACAAATTACGGTAGATGGTAGGAATAAAATTAAGGACGAACTGAATAATGTTGCTAGTGCTAATAAATTAATTGAATCTGAAAATTTAAAAAGCAAACAGTACGAGGCATATATTCCAACGTTTTTTACTCAAAGGAAAGGTGTTATTAAATCTGTAGATAAAGAGATAGAAGAGGATGATTTGTTATCATTAATTCAACTAGGTTTAGAATGAGGTTTGAAGTCTTACACGTAAAAAGACTAATGCGGAAAGTGGTACAAGAAAATGGGTCTACTATCTACGTAAAAACAGGAACTGTAATAGTAACTTTTAAAGGCCAGTCTATACCTACAAACGTAAAAAATGGTATACGATGTTGAAAATTACACACCCAGAATCATACAATGTTTAAAGTGCTTGAGATTTGGGCATACACGTACTCAATGTAGGGGAAAAGACAGGTGTGAAAGATGCGGTGAAGAACATAATAAATCAAATTGTTCCAATCCGAACAATTTATTTTGTGTATTGTGCAAAGGAAAACATAGCCCTACTGACAAGGGAGCAAATTGTACGGAAAGAGAAAAATAAGAGTATATTAATTAAAAAGATTATGAATACTGAAAATATAACATATTACGAAGCTAATAATAAATATTAATTCACAGTAAGTAAAGAACAAGAAAGTACTTCCAACAAATATACAATCTATAAACAAAAACGATCAAGTAGTATTGATTCTAGTAACGAAGACACAGAAATAACGGAAGTGCACAGAAAAATCTTGCAAACTCCAAAAGTACAAAGTCAGCCTTGTTATAATTTTAACAACTCTACTTATCATAATAAAACACATATCGGTACCTCGGAGGTAAAGGACACTATGTCCATTTTCTTACTTTTTCAGGAGAGCAGTTTTAAATTTTTTTAAATTTGTAATCAGTAAATACTCAAATGTTTCTTATATTAAACCAAGATTAATATATTATTATTGTGGTGTGTATAATCGTCTTTCATTCCATGAAGTGTTATATACCTGACAAGTTTCAAAATTGTTAAAGATGCTCCATATCATCTTCATCTTCTTGTGGGTAATCGTTTGTGGCTACATCGCTATGTGTTAAATTTTGATAAAACGCATGACAAACTGACGGAACAAAAGGCAGTAGTGCAATTAAGTCATTATACTTTTGTTTTGTGATTGGTAATGGGATTACTGAGACTTAATTTAATTGGGCTGGAAACGTTACTTGCTGTCTTCGATACCTCATGAAGTCCACTTCATACATATTTTGATTATTGAAATCGGTCTTATAAAAGAACTTTCCAATGTGTTCTTGTTGGACTTGTAGGAAAATGCATGTCGACAGTAGAACAGGGTCTTTATTAACATTTTTTTTTCTACTTACAAAAGGAGGATTAGATGACATATTAACATTTTTTTTTTCTACTTACAAAAGGAGGATTAGATAATAATTTCTTATCGAACAGCGTTTTGAAGTTTTTGAAATCTGCATGTTCCATATTGTGCACTGTGTATTTACCTGATGTTTGCCTAAGTAGTTGTTGCCAGTCCCATGGTGTTAAAATGGCCAAATTGGAGAGTTTCTTTCTTTTTCTTTCGATTAAAGCATGAACAGTGTCTGCTTCCATATGTGTGTGCCCTTTCAGTAAATACTTTTGAGTGATCGTCTTTATTTGCAGTATCCAAAAATAGCACATTATAATAATATTTATTATATAATAACACTTATATTTTTATTTTGTCCATAGCAGTTATCGGTCCAAAGAGTGATGTCCTCTACTTGACTACCTGGAATTGTATTGTCAGCCCATTTCAAAATTGACGAGGCAATTTCATTTGCACCTCGGTCTCCTTTCGATTCGTCCCACATTATACATTGTACAGAACAATCACTGGCATCATGTAATGTAAAATTTAATGTCCAAAGCTTCCTTACTAATACAATTGTTTGTTAGTGGTAAAGGCAAACATTTTTGCAAATCACCAGATAGTACTTTGTATTTTGGTGACTCTTTAGCTATTATAAAGTCCAATTGTTTTAAGTTATAGCGAGTTTTAGATTCAATTAGGTGAGCATCATGATCAGCCTGTACACTGGTTAGTTCATCTGCAGTAAGATTATTTTTTAATTGAGCGGTGAATGTACTGCATGTATCGCAAATGTCTCTTTCAGGCGGTTTAAACGACAACTTGAAGTCTTTATTAAAAATATCTGCGTACAACCACTTTTTTGCTCTGAGCTTTGGATCTAAATGTCTTTCATTGCATTCATCAATGTACGTTGATACATCTTTTCTATTGTAAGTTCTGTGCCCAGATAATCTCTCTTACTCCTTTCTCTGGAATAATGACTCTCGTATTTTGGGAATGATTTAATATGTTGATGTATACTATTTATGGTTTCGATAGGAGTTTTATTGGTTGGCGTGTGTCTACCTCTTTGACCAGTTTTTATTCAACCTCCTGGCTCAATTTTTTTCAACATATTTACTACTACTAAATTAGATATACAAAGTGTGTTTAAAAACATAAACTTGCACACCTTCAATAGCTGATTGTTCACTGTAAAATGGTAGTGTAGTGTATTATTTTTAGATTTGGTAGAGTTTAGATCTTTTTTTCTTGATTGAAGAGTAGGTTGGATGTCGATACATGAGAAGATAAATTGCTTTTTAAGATCTGAAACGTTTGTCTCAGTCCAGTATGAGTTGAAAATTTTTTGTCTTTCGTATTCTGGCAATCTTTCAGAGCATTTCATGTGACACATGCAAGGAGGCTTTAACATGTCTTTTCCTCTTTTACTGAGATACTCTTTCCCACCAGCTATTTTTCGTTTGCGAACATTGCAGGCCCAATTTTGTTCATTTACTACACGTTTTTTTACCTTTTTGTTTGCACTTAGTTATATTTTGTACCTTTCTTTTAACACTTTTCTCTTCTTCTAAAATAACTTCATTATGTTCATTGAAATTGCCTGCATCACTGCTTAGGGATAAATCGTCCTGAAGAAGGAGATTTTTTTATTGCCCCACTAATCGTAGGAGTAATAATAGCTTTCTCTTTTACCTTTGTTTTCGCTGGTTTACTTATACGTCTCATATCATTGTCGTCCGATTCTGAGCTTTCACCACTTAGAGGCTCATATATTTTATCAATATCCGAATTTTCATCTCCAAACAAATTATCATGTTTGTCCTCTTCTTTCTTATAACGAATATATTATATCAAACCAGCTAAAAGAAGGACTTGAATCGTGTTTTATTATAATTTATGAAAATATTTTAATTAAATAATGTAAAAAATAAAAAATTTAGACATGACTTTAAATTATTATGTTTAATTTCAAATCGAGAGCTGTCATTCGTTTCTCGTAAAGTGTAGCACAAAACTGTATTGAGTTGTGGCATACTAGAATAAATAAAACACACTGAAAAAATTAAAAATTAAATTTGAAATTAATACAAAATGAATAACTTTTACAGTGAACAAGTGTGGAATTTAAATATATGTATTATAATTCGAAACTGCTGAAATAATAGTATTTTGTCATATCTCCATTATTAAAAAATTCTTCAAACATTTTGGACATTAACTCAACAGTCTCTCTGGTTATTAAATTTATTAGATACCGTTTTTTGTTGTTAATAATAAAAATAATATTTATCTAAACACATTTTTAAACGTTATTTTTTTTATTTAGATTAAGTGCAATTCCGTTATCTGTGATGGCAACAATAAATTGTTTCACGAACCATTGTCTCCAGTCTGAACCAGAGATATATAAGGGAGGCTCTCTTATATATCTCTGGTCTGAACACTGGTTTACATTAAAAAAAAAAAGTGTACCATTTTTATATGACGGGAAGTGTACAAGGGTACATAACACTATGTCCGGATGGTAAATAACGGTGCACACATATAGTAGAGGTAAACAACACCTAGTTCACATGGTGTTGTTTACCTCTGACTGGAAGTGGACTTGGTGTTTATTAAAAAGTCGGTAACTTGCCGTAAAATTGTCTCTGGACATAGTATGCTTTACCCATGTGTAGAGCCTCCGGGGTACACATATATAAAACGATAATCAAAGTAATATAGAAGAAATTATAGTAAACTTAATTTCAACAACTTTAAATCAGATTAATCACAATTTAGATGAAAAAACGTTGGAATTATTGAAAAACAATATTTCACAATTATTATTAAATCGTGATGGCTAACATATCTTTCTGACAATTTATTAACCGTTCGTTCATTTACTCAATTTCCTAACCTTCCCATTGAAAATACTATTGGGTGACTATACAATAAGGATTCAACAGGAACACACGCTTCACGCTAAGGTGCCGTTCATAGTGACTTTTTTTTACACGAACAGTACAGGCAACATTCAAAGGTAAATGACATAAAAGGAAAGACAATGTGAAATACTACAACTAACGTATTTCGGATTCACACAACACTGAAAAAGGCAGTTTAGATTTTCCGTTTGGTACGTTTGAAAAATTCCCATAAAATCTATCTAATAGTTGGTGTTACGAATATTTGTTATTTTTATACAATGTATTTAGTTAATTTTAAGTTCTATCACGTTACCCGAAATTTCCCGTTGCTACTGTTCTATAGACTATGTCAAATAGAATAAAAACGTCAGAAAATAAACGTGTCACCGATTAGGGAAAAATTTAAATAATTTTAGCAGACAGCAAGAGAACAGTAAGTAATGGGAATTAATTAATTTTTTATATTGTTAATTTATATATTGTAGGAATTTGAGTTGGTTTTTCGCAAATAAAAACAGTAAACTACAAATCAGTCAATTGCTGGCTGTACAATAAATATAAATTCCCAACAAGCTCAAATTCTGTTTATCACACGCGATTGCTGAATCATACAATCTTACAAGATCTACGAATATGGGTCCATCAGTTGTTGGACCAACCAAAATTGATCTATGTCCTGTGTGCGGCAAACCATATCGTGAAGAACGGATGGTAGAATGTACAGAATGTAAAAAATGGTGCTGTTTTGAATGCGTAAATGTACAGGATGATTCCGAAGTAATTGGTGATGACAGCTGGAAGTGCCCTCTTTGTATAGACGCAGCCACTAAGAAGTCTCACCCACAAGGTTCCAAAATCAAGAAGTCTTGTTCTGCAACCTCCTTAAAAAGCTCCTCATCAACAAGCAGCAAAACAAAAATGAAGCTGCAACTTCTGCAGGAAGAACGAGATCTATTACGTCAAGAACGAGAGTTAACCAAGGAGTCTAGGAGAATTATAGAAGAAGATGAGTGCTCGAATGCTAGTCAAGACATCGATGAAAAAGAAATAATTGAAACTAACCCTTTGGTCAATAAATTCCTTTCTCTAAATATAGATAAGCCCGTTATCGACAATATTGCCCCTTTAACACGAACACTTGGTAAGCCTCTGCCAACTTATAACGATAAAAGTTCAGGTATATTATATAAAAGAAGGGATCCTGGAGATCTCCCTATTTTTAATGGTAATCCATATGACTGGCCCGTTTTTATTAGTAGTTTTGAAAGATCTACTGAGCTATGTCAAGTAGATAATCATGAGAATATATTAAGATTACAAAAATGTTTAAAAGGTCCAGCAAGAGTCAGTGTTTCAAGTTTTTTAATATTACCTCAATGTGTGCCCCAAATTATAGCTACATTAAAAATTCTTTTTGGAAGACCAGAGCAAATTATTGAAGCTCATATAAATTCTATTCTTAGATTACCACCTCCTAAACTGGAAAAACTTGAAACTTTGGTAGAATTTGCTTTAGCAGTTAAAAATTTATGTGTTTTATTGGAATCATCCAATTTAAAAGACTATCTTAATAACCCTACCCTTATGCATGAACTATTAGAGAAACTACCTTCACAAATTAAAGTTAATTGGGCGATATATCGCAGTGCTTTTCAAAATTTTCAGGGATTAAGGGAACTTGCTGATTGGTTGTATAATCTGGCAACAAATGTTTGTTCTGTTCTACCTACACTAGCCCTTAATGACCAAAGTAATAAAAAAAGGCAATTTAATAATAATGTGCATGCTAATATACATGAACCAAATGCCTCCAGTGAAACACATAATTGTAAACTGTGTAATCAGAGAGATTGTAAAAAGATTGCAGGTTGTTCAGAATTTCAGAGATATTCATTATCTCAAAGATGGGAGGCTGTTAAAGCCTTAAATTTATGTAGGCTTTGCTTAAAGAAACACAGATTTCCCTGTAAGTATCCTGTAAAATGCAACAAAGAAGAATGCCAAAAGAAGCATCATCCTCTTCTTCATGAATTTTTAGAACAAGTATCCAATAAAAGTACAAAGCTTATCAAAAAGGAAAGCGGTATGCAAACAGTAGAATCACACCTCTTATCTGCAGATGAAGAAAGTAATGCACATCAAGGAACACGCTTTCGAATACTTCCCGTTGTTTTAAGAAATGGAATTAGGGAGGTCACTACATTTGCCTTTCTAGATGAAGGGTCTTCCGTTACTTTGTTAGAAGAAAGTATTGCTAAAAAGCTAAATATAATGGGAAACCCAGAACAACTTTGCTTAAAATGCACAGGAAATCAAGAACGCTTAGAAGATGCGTCAGAAAAAGTATTTTTTTCTATTGCTGGTGATTATAATGGGGCCAAAGAATTTGACCACCGACCAGCCAGAACGGTAAGAAAATTAGGCCTTCCAAAACAAACTCTCGATGCAAAGGCAATTAAAGAAAGCTTTCCCTATCTAAAAAACTTGCCTTTCAAATTATATAAGAACACTGTTCCTCAGATCTTGATAGGCTTAGATAACTGGGACTTGGCGTTACCACTTCGAGTGAAGGAAGGTCTAGAACTTCAACCGATAGCTGCAAAGTCCAGGTTAGGTTGGACCATTTTTGCAATGTTTTCAAATAACGATGTGGAATTAAACTACTCATACCACATTTGCGAATGTAGTTCTGAAAGCATTACTAACCAAGAACTCTTCAATACTGTAAAAGATTTCTTTTCAGTTGAAAGCCTCGGAGTTCAAAATATTAAACCGTCTGTTTCCAAAGAATTAGATAGGGCTATTCATATACAAGAAAGTACCCTAGTTCAAATTGGTAACCAATATAAAATTGGATTACTCTGGAAATACGACAACTTGAAACTCCCTAATAGTAAACCCATGGCTATTCAAAGACTGGAGTGTATAGAGAGAAAAATTAAGAAAAATCCAAAACTAGGTACCAAAATTAATCAACAAATTCAAGATTTTCTAGAAAAGAAATATATTAGAAAACTGTCAGAACAAGAACTCTTAGAGCATCAAGAAAAAACATGGTATCTTCCCATATTTCCGACCTTTAATCCTAATAAACCTGACAAATTCAGATTAGTTTGGGATGCAGCAGCAACCGTACAGGGAATATCCTTAAATTCTATGTTATTAAAAGGAGATGACCAACTTGCTTCTCTATTAGGCGTCCTCCTACGATTTCGTGAAAGAAAGATTGGCTTTTCTGGAGACATCAAGGAAATGTTTCTTCGTGTAGGTATAATAGAAGAAGATCAACATGCACAACGATTCTTGTGGCGCAATGGTAGCTCTGATAATCCTTTGGAAGTTTATATAATGACTGTGATGACCTTCGGGGCTACCTGCTCACCCAGTTGTGCACAGTTTGTTAAAAACGCTAATGCGAAGAAATTTAGCGTAGAATATCCTAGCGCTGTTGATTCCATAGTAAATAATCATTATGTCGATGATCTCTTAGAATCAACAGACACTGAGGATGAAGCCATCCAATTGGCAAAAGAAATTGCCTTAATTCACGCCAGCGGAAATTTTGAAATAAGAAACTGGAGATCAAACTCTGAAAAATTAATGAAAATCATGAACACCTCCCACGGAAATAACGAAGAAGTCAACCTAGATCTAGGAAACAATAAGAGCATAGAGAAGGTTCTAGGAATGTGGTGGGATTTAAAGGGTGATAATTTTATTTTCAATTTAAAATGTAATAAAGGAAACAAAGATGTTTTAAGTGGATTAAGAAAGCCAACAAAGCGAGAAATTTTACAAATCTTAATGTCTGTATATGACCCTTTAGGTTTGTTAGCAAACTTTTTGATTTATGTAAAGATTCTTTTACAGGAAATATGGAGGAGTAACATTTCTTGGGATCAACCAATAACCAATGAACAGTTTCAAAAATGGCTTGTTTGGTTAAAACAGCTTCCAGAAATAGAGAAAGTTTCAATTCCAAGATATTTTCTTAATAAACTCGAAAACTGGAAGGATACCAATACGCAAATGCACATTTTTGTAGATGCCAGCGAACACGCAAGTGCTTGTGTGGCATATCTAAGAATAATGAAAAAAGATGTCATAGAGTGTACTTTGATTGGAGCGAAAACACATGTAGCACCATTAAAACCACAAACTATTCCTCGATTGGAACTTAATGGTGCGGTAATGGGTTCAAGGTTTGCTAAAAGCCTTTGTCAACATCTTTCCATAACTGTGCACAACATTGTTTATTGGACAGATTCTTCAACAGTTTTAAGCTGGTTAAGAAATGAAGACCCAAGAAAATTACCAAAGTATGTTGCTTACAGAGTGGCCGAAATTCAACAAAACTCAATGATATCACATTGGAGATATGTACCTACTAAGAATAACATAGCCGACGAAGCTACTAAATGGACGAATCGTCCCAATTTGAAAAACACCAGGTGTTGGTTTAAAGGTCCTGATTTTCTGTATCAATTAGAAAACAGTTGGCCTCCAGACACCACCCTTAAAAAGGAAAAACCTGATGAAATTTTAACCACTCATGAAGTAAAATTTAATAGTCGACGTTTAATAGATTTTGAAAGATTCAGTCAATTTAATAGAATTTTAAGAGCAACTGCATATATGTTTCGATTTTTAAGAATTGTTTATGCAAAATTGATGAAATCTGTAGAGCCTAAAGGAATATTAACTTCGGAAGAACTTTTAGGTGCTAGAAATATTTTAATAAAGCAAACTCAATGTGAATATTTCAAAAATGAAATAAAACAATTAAAAACTAATAATTCTGGTAGTTTACAGAAAACAGTTAATAAATCAAACAGTTTATATAAATTATCGCCATATCTGGATGAAGATGGTTTACTTCGTATAAGAGGAAGATTAGATGAAGCTAGAGATGTTATTTCAGAAACAAAAAGGCCAATAATTTTACCAAGAGGAAGTCGTTTAACTTTACTAATTATTGAAGACTATCACAAAAGATATCACCATAGAAATCATGAAATTGTAGTAAATGAGATAAGACAAAAATTTTATATACCAAAACTCAGACAACTAGTTAAAAAGATTAGGACCAATTGTCAAAATTGCAAGGTCAAATTTGCTAAGCCAAAACCACCAGAAATGTCACCTCTACCGCCATGTAGACTTGCAACATTTACTGCTCCGTTTACACATACTAGCATGGATTATTTTGGTCCAATAAATGTAACTGTTGGAAGACGGACGGAAAAAAGATGGGGAGCTTTATTTACGTGTCTCACGACTAGAGCAGTCCATCTCGAAGTAGCTTACAAACTAGATGTGGACAGTTTTATGCTATGTTTGACAAATTTTATTAACAGAAGAGGACGACCAAGGCATATATATTGTGATCGAGGTACGAATTTCATTGCAGCTGAACGAGTATTGAGAGAAGAACTGCAAAAGGTTGACAGTAAATTAATAGCCAATTCACTGATTAGCCCAGAGCTAAAATTTCACTTCAACGCACCCCTTTCCCCACATATGGGTGGGGCCTGGGAGCGCCTAGTGAAAGCGGTTAAAATTTCGTTATATGATTCTTTACCAAGCAGGAACCCTACTGACCAATTACTTTATAGTTGTCTCATAGCTGCAGAAAACATAGTAAACTCAAGACCACTTACTTATCTTCCAATAGAATCTGAAGAATCTGAATCTCTAACCCCAAATCATTTTCTAATTGGATCTTCAAACGGAGATAAACCAATTGGATTTTTAAACGAAGATGTTAAAGTATTTAAATTTAATTATTTGTACAGAGAGCAATTTGCAAATAAATGTTGGCGACGCTTTATTTCTGAATACATACCTGAACTACTACTTCGGGCAAAATGGCATAAACAAGTTGTACCAATTAAACAGGGCGATATTGTAATTATATGTGATAAAGATTTACCAAGATGCAATTGGCCAAAGGGTAAGGTAATTGAAGTTAAAAAATCATCTGATGGGCAAGTGCGACGAGCAATAGTTCAAACAAAAAATGGAATATATGAACGTCCTGTTATAAAATTAGCAGTAATATCAATAAATGGAGACTAAAAAGATGATGAAAAATAAGTGGTACGTGGTACAGTTTCTCTTTTGCATAGAACTGTACCGGGTGGGAGTGTTACGAATATTTGTTATTTTTATACAATGTATTTAGTTAATTTTAAGTTCTATCATGTTACCCGAAATTTCCCGTTGCCACTGTTCTATAGACTATGTCAAATAGAATAAAAACGTCAGAAAATAAACGTGTCACCGATTAGGGAAAAATTTAAATAATTTTAGCAGACAGCAAGAGAACAGTAAGTAATGGGAATTAATTAATTTTTTATATTGTTAATTTATATATTGTAGGAATTTGAGTTGGTTTTTCGCAAATAAAAACAGTAAACTACAAATCCGTCAATTGCTGGCTGTACAATAAATATAAATTCCCAACAGTTGGATTTCGACTATCTAAATAGAGAATAGAAGCAACGTTCCTCGGCAGTATGATTTTTTGTTGGGAGATAGCTTGAAATAAAAATTTTATGGCTTGTTGATTATACCAACTTACCGACATTGAAACATCCAGTGGTTAAGGTCGTCATAAATGCCATTACATTCACATATATCAGTTTCGGAAAGTACATACGTACGTAGTATAAATTTTCCGGGAGATGGAGTTTCTGTCATTTGGGGGCTAACATATCATTTCTTCAATGGAATCCTTGGTCAATTAAAACAAATAAGGGTTATTTAGAAAAAATTTTCTATGACAATAAAAACGATATAGGACTAATATCGGAAACATGGTTAAAGAAAAGTAACTTAATTAACTTTACGGGTTATAATATCTTTAGGAACGATAGGAATGATGGATATGGAGGTGTGACCATACTTTTGAAAAAAAATTAATTTTTATAATAGTCCTACTTTTCATCCAATCAATGACGTAATATGTAATAGCATATCAATTAAAATTAAAACCGGTAAAAAGATTAACGTTTATTCTATTTATGTAAAACCAAATCTCAAAATTACGGTAAATGAATGGAAAAAGTTTTTTAATAGTATGGAGAAGCCTTTTATAATTGGTGGTGATTTTAATAGCCACAATTATGTTTGGGGTTGTAGTATTGTAGACACTATAGGAAAAAATCTGTTAGAAGCTACTGAGGACTCCAATCTCGTACTTTTAAATAACGGCAAATAGATGTTGTGGACAATACTTTAGGATCAAATTATTTTGTTATTGTTATAAAGTCAAATATTAATGTTAATAAAGCTGAATGTGTAAATACAAAATTAGAATGGAATATAAATAAAGCGGACTGATCTCTTTTCTCTTCTATCACTGATAATTTCATGAAACTCGATAGTAATTTAAGCTACCAACAATTTTTAAATAAATTAAACGAATATTGTAAAATATGTATACCGGAGAAAACAACAGGACTAATCCACGATTTAGGAAAACTTGGTGGAATGACAATTGTAAAAAGGTTATTCAAGAACAACAACTTGTTTTACTTTAAATTTGCAGTCCAATATACAAAATTATATAAATTATAATAAATGTGTAGCAGAAATCAAAAAAGTTATATTAAAGAGTAAGCGTAATGTATTGAGAAATTTTTGTGAAACAAAAATACACTAATAAAAAATATGTGGAATCAAGTCAAACGTTTACAAAACATCTTTAAACCACAAATAAATCCAATGACCGAAGGAAAACGGGTTGAGGAGTTTTTGAGAAAATTATGTCCAGATAACATATTTTCAAAAATTATTGTAATGAAAAGGAAAAACTCTAATCATCCACTTTCAATGCCATTTAGTTTATATGAATTAGAAATAAGTCTTAAGAACAAGAAAAACACTTCTCCGGTAATAGATAATATACATTATATTATGTTGGCAAATTTACATCAAAAAGGAAAAGAAACACTATTAAAAATGTTTAATCAAATATGGTAATCAGAAGATATTCCAGATAGTTGAAGAGAGTACCGGGTGATTCCCATACTTAAAGAAAATCGAAATTCTGATTCGACAGAATCTTATAGAGGTATTTCATTAAACTTCTGCTTAACAAAAACACCGGAAAGAATGATAAAACGTAGGCTCAAAAGATGGTTAAAAAAAATAATAAAATATCACACACACAATTTGGATTTTGAAAAAATCATTCTACTGTGAAAGCAGTGAGCCACTTGGTAACAGATATATAGCGTTCACGTCAAATTCTTCGGTAACAGTTCTTTTATTAGATGTTGAATCAGCATACGACAACGTTAATTTAAGTATACTGTATAACAAAATGACACAAATAGGTCTGCCCGAATGTTTTTGTCAAAAAATAATAAAATTATATGACTGTAGAAAAATTTATATATCGGTAAATGGTAACACAATTGGTCCAAGGCTAGCAATGGATGGTTTACCTCAAGGAGGAATATTAGCCCGTTGTTATAATATTTAATTTATACTGCTGATCTAAATAAAAACTTGAACTTCACAAGAATTTTACAATTTGCAGATGATATATTCATTTATCAAGAACACATTAAAATAGAAAATGTAGTCAAATCCATTGAAGAAGGAGCCAAACATATTAAAACATGGAGTGAATTACATGGACTAAATATCTCTGATTCCGAAACTAAATAATGTATTTTTACAAAAAAACGAAAAGAAATACCCAACTACAGCTTAATAAACTAAACAATGTCTCCTATCCAGTGCAAAGTTATGTTAAATATTTGGGTATTACTCTAGATAGATAGCTTCTCTGGAAAGAACATATAGACAATATAGTTAAAAAAACAGAAAAGGGAATAAATCTTCTTCTATTCGTGTCACACTTACGATGGGGAGCAGATTCAAATATTTCTTTGTTATTATTTAAAAATAATATGAGAGCTATGGATCAATATTATACAGTGACGCATCACAGTGCCATTTAAACAGAATAGACAAAATCGTTATTAAATGCCTTAGATTGTGTATAGGAGCCACAAATCACCTACCTCTATTATTAGTGGTCTGTGATAGGAGCCCTAAGAAGTACACTCATTAGTATCCTACAAGTCGAATGCAGTGAAATGCCAATGGATATAATCGGTCGCCTGTAAAGTCGGTTTTACGGGCGAAGATTTTACGTGACAACGTCTTTTTCTCGGTAGAATATTTATTGATATGAATATTATTAAATTGCACAATAGGAACAAGGAATTGAATGAAAATAAGAATTGCACAAATTTTAACTATAGAAATATATTTTGTTTACTAAAACATTGTATATGTAAACTTAAACTTAACTAATTTCTATTTGAGTGATTTTGTTGAGGATAGGACGATGATAGGAGAAATATGAAATGAAAGGAAGTGTTTCTGCTGTAATGTGTCTTGAACGCCAAGAACGCTCGAGAAAGACAGACACAAGCACGGAAGCACGCACCGATTCAACGCGCCTAATTCTCTAGTGCTGCGCGCGCAGCGGACCGATCATGTTTGAGTGGGAGAGAGACGCAAGGCATTCGCCGGTCCGGCGGGCCTCTCTCTCGTTCGGTGACTCACTGTAACAGACGTGAGCGGGCGTTACACTTTTTCATGAATGACTCCGAGCCACAACCTAATTTAAGACGTTGTCACGTCAAAAAACTTGGCATCAGACTTTTAGTTAGATTGTACGAGAAAAAATCAAGTTTAATATCCAAAATACACCAGCTGTTTTTAGCAGACTTAACAGAAAAATATTGGATAAAAAAGAAAACTCTAAATATAGTAGATTTCTATTTAAAAATGACGTTCCTAATACTCTAGAACAGTGGTCGCCAACCTCTTCAATATGTTGAGCTACTTTGTTAATTTTGGAATAAACAGCGAGCTACCCACACGGATGCCACGTAACGCAACGTAAATGAAATAATCCACAGTTAATCTATCATTATATGTATTTATTTTACTGTTTAACTGGTAATACATAATACATAGGTACTAATAATAAACTAATAACAAAATAACTAATATTATTAGAACGTACTTGTTCATAGCTACATTCCTACCGATCAAACGAAGGTATTTGAAAAATAAACACAAACTTTTATCCAGCCACAACGGCATGTCACGTATGATTTAAAAATAGTTAATAATAACAACAAAAAAGTAACGCACTATCATAAACATAAACATTGAAAAATGAAGCACGTTCAATGAGAAGGCTGACACTCAGACTCATCGATAATTTTTTTAATGTTTGCAGTATAATTTGATGCAGCCATTCGAATACAATTATCCAAATGTTCATCTGTAAGTCGATTGCGATATTTGTTCTTAATAAACTTCATATTGGAAAAAGAAGATTCACACAAATAGGTTGAATTGAATAATGCTTTCACTTTCAAGGCAAGACGGCATAGAACTGAATATTTGTCTTTACTTACAATAGGCCAGATACATTCAGTACTTGAGACTAACGATTTTAAGGCTAAATCATTTTGAAACTCAATGACTTCCATTTCTGTTGCAGCGATGTCTTCGCCAAAGTTCTGCATAACACAAGCTGCAAACTGCTGGATATCAATTTCCATAAAGGGTGAAACAACAAACTGCGCTACTAAAGCCATTTCATTGAAATCCTTAAAACGATTTTTGAAGTTACTCTTCAGGGTAGAAATTATTTCTACATGATATTTGTTGTCATAGGGTTCTAATGGATTTTGAGATATTTTTTCTGAAAGAATATGAAAATGCTTGGAATCGCTGTTAATCAGGTTTTGTTCCCAAAACTCCAGCTTTTTGATAAATGCTTTTATATCAGAAATCATTTCCGCTAGTTCTTTGTCTCTCCCCTGAAGCTGCAATGCAAATTAAGTTCGTTTAATTTCTCTGTAATGTCCACGAGAAAACCAAAATCTCTAAGCCAGATTGAATTTTCTAGTTCCGGGGTCGGTTCATCGCGTTGTTTGAAAAATTGAACTATGCCAGATTGGACATCATTAAAACGTTTCAGCACCCGTCCTCTACTTAACCATCGGACTTCAGAGTGAAGGAGTAGGTCCCCGTATTTATAGTCAACTTCATCGGCCAAGGTTCTAAATAATCTTCTTTGTAACGCTTGAGCTCTAATCTTGCTCACAATTTTTAACACCAGTTTCATAACGTTGTTTAGTTTCAGAAAATTTGCACATAATGCTTGCTGATGGATAATGCAGTGGTAACAGAGAAATTGCGGAAAAGTTTCATCTTTACGACATAACGCCACCAGACCCTTATCACACCATAGCTGGAGCGCCATCGGTTGTCAAGCCTACCATTTTCGATATTGAAATTTTCTCGGAAGAAATAATATTTTTTAAATGAGAAAACAACTCCTGTCCAGTAGTGTGTCCTTTCAGTGGAATGACCTTCAAAAGATCTTCTTTAATCGTAAAATCACTAAAAACCATCCTGACGAACACGACCATCTGGGCAGTGTCAACGACATCTGTTGATTAATCCAGTTGAAGTGAAAAATAAACACAGTTATCTAAGTCAGTTCTTAACTGTAAAAAATATCATTGCTCATTACTTCTACACGTCTCATCACTGTATTAGCAGAAAGTTGCATAGATTTTATGGCTGAAACTATCTCGTCTTTATTTCTAAAGTTGGCAAATAACGAATCAGCAGCTTCTAAAAACGCCTGTTTTATCATTTCCCCGTCTTCATAAGGTTTCTTTTTTTTTGTGCAATTATCTGGGACACACGGTACGATGCTTCAGTTGCAGCCTTATTTTTGTCGACTGTTCTTAAAAATATTAATTGTTGTCCAATTAACTGTTTTTTTAACTGTTTCAGTTTCTCCTTTCTGGCGGCAGAATGTAGTGGGAATGATTTTTCAAAATTAGAATGTACAGTTTTATAACGTCTCTCAATATTTCCTTTTTTAGCAACGGAGACCGAAGTATTACATAACAAACACACATTTTTATCTTTAACTTCTGTAAAAAAGTATTGTTCTTCCCATTCCGAATGAAAGTGGTATGTCTTTACCTTCTTACAACTGCTTGCCATAATGTTATTTTTGTTGTTCTCTACTAACCCAACCGCTGGACGTTGGTTACGCGTTCAGTTTTAAACTAAGCGCAATGTCGCCGCGCCGTGCGTATTTATCCCGTTCAAAGCAATCCAGATCATTCTCGAACACTAACGCGCTAGTCCGGCTGGTCGGTTCTATAAATAGCCGATTCTAGCTTGACGGCGTCAGGGGCAGATCGCTCACCGCAACGTTGCCGCTGTTTATGTTTAATATTATGACAATTAGATTTTTTTTTGTGGAAGTTCATGTATACTTGTTAAGGGACTATAGTAATTTGCCTTTATCTTTAAGAAAATTAATGTTTATATCCGACAGTTCACAATTGTTCAAAGATTGTTATATGCTATATACAGATGCATCCAAAAGTATCGAAGGTGTGGGATGTGCATACTGGGATAACAATAATAAAAACAGTAAAATGTTAAACTCAATTTCATAATGAATATATACACAGCTGAATTAATAGCGATAGTGGAAGCACTAAAATATTTATCTAATATAAATCATTCAAAGTTTATAATTTATAGTGACAGCAAAAGTTCTTTAAGTAAAATTAGTGCCATAAATTCTAAATCAAAAGTAAATTACATTGAATTATATATAATAAATAAAATTAAAGAACTTCAGCAACAAGGCAAAACTGTTAAGTTGACATGGATTAAAAGCCACTGTGGAATAACTGGAAATGAAATACTAGATAAATTGGCAAATAACGCGGTAACACAAAGAGTATTAACTCATTATCTTTGTACGTCTAGAGCTATAGAATCAGACATATTCAAAGAGCTTAAGAAAGAATGGAAAGAAAGGTATATTAATGAGAATATAAATACAGGAAACCACTACAGAGCAATCAAAAACCATATTACCGATCAATCTTGGTTTTCTAAAATTTAGTCGACAAAGGATATGACAAGAATTAGGTATATGCAGAATGAAATTTAACCACTGTCTTACACAACATAATGTTTAAAATGAATCTAGCTGATAGTTCAAAATGTACTTCTGGTGAGATGGGTAACCTACAACATAAAATTTTGGACTGTTCTCTTATATCTAATAAGATTAATAATTTTTTTAATTTGCTGTATTCTTTGACCGATGTCCACCATCCCATTAATTTAAATTAAATTATTTATTAACATTAGAAAACAACGAGTTTTTAGATATTAAACTCAAATTGTAAGTGTAAATATAGAGTAAGTATTTCTTTGTAATTTATTACAATATAAAAAAATATAAAAAAAACAATAGAAAAAGAAAATTAAATAAAAAATAAATAAAAAAAAATAAAACAAAAAAAATATAAGAAATAAATAAAAAAATAATAATAAAAAAAAGAGAAAAAATGAGGAACTTTGATAGTCCATAGTAAAGTAGCTATTGAATTAAGTAGATAGCTGCAGAAGAGTTTGATATTGAACTCTGAGGACCTCATCACCTATTTTATATATAAATAACTAAAAAAGCACCTAATAGAAAGAAAAACTAGAAACAAATTACCAAACAAAAAGACTATATATTAGAGATCAATACTAGTAATAGATTTAGGATAAGATTGTATACGAAACAATAACTAATGAAAAAATGAATAAAAATTGTAAGATTGGCGAATGGATTTAGTGTCGGCAGTCATATAAACACAAACAAACAACAATAATATAGGTCTTAACAAAGAAAATAAGCCCCGGATTATTGAGATACATTTCATCAAATTCTCTGGATCGGCGTTAGAAATTTGCGCCCATTTTTCAAAAAAATCTTACAAACAAATTAAATTTCGCAAAAATTATTCAACCGATTTGGCCCAGCTTTTGCACACAATTCAAACACGATAAGACCCTCAAAACAAATTTTAATAAATAATAAAAAAACAACGATTTTGTTGTTTATTCTGCAACATATTTTTTGTTAATCATCCAATTTTAATTAAGCATAATCTCATTTTGGGCATCTTTTTTTTCTGAAAATGTTGTCTGTTGACGTCAAATCTATAAGTAAATAGACAAGTTTTTAAGTTGTGAGTAAAATAATGAGTTTGGCGTTTTGATTGTTCGTTCAAACATATTTTCGCTAGAAAATTGATGAATACCTAGATGAGATTCTTTTTGTATTACTTATCTCATACTACACATTTCAATTATCAAACCCATCTATAGAGTTGTGTCGAGTAAAAATCTAACTTAATTGGCCTAGTAGCCAGTAATCGATTCTCTCAAAAGAATATTAAAATTACTGAAAAACAATTATATCAACACATATAATATGCCATATTAATAGGTAGTACAAAAGACTTAGAACGCCTTTTAGATGATCTAAATCTTAAAAATTTGGATTTGAATATAGGGGAGCGAAGGGTAAAGTGAAATGGTGGGGTAAAGTGAAATAGCACGTTTTCAAATTCTTCCACGAACGGAGCCGCCACTGCTTATAATCCAGTCAATGTTTAGAAGCAGTACGTGTTTATCGACCATTTTGTGGTAGTCGTCTGTCGGTGTTACTGAAAATATCACTGTCTATACATTTTTGGGAGACAATTTGTAATATCTGCAGGTGAGTGTAATTGCTAAATCTTCTATTTTGTTTAACTAAACATATTTTTGAAACTAACACACAAAAACAATTATAGTTAACCATCTATTATACAAAATATAGATTGTTAGGTTAGGGTTAATAATTTTTACTGGACCAGTATTGCTTTTAAATCCATTTGGGGCAATGTGAAATGTTAATAGATGGGGCAAACTGAAATATCGTTTCACTTTGCCCCACATGTAATTATACTTAATTACCACCATTAAATAAAGAATATCTGTCTTTCCAGGTGTAAAATGCGAAATTATAAACGAAAAACGACCCAACAACAATGGTCTGTGGAGGCAATGAAATCTGCAATCAGGTCTGTGCGAACTGGCATCCTTAGCCAAAATCAAGCTGCTAGGCAATACGGAATTCCTGTTGCTACGTTAAATCGGAGAATCAAATCCGGTAAAAATGAGGAAGAAGCGTCAAGAAAGTAGCTAGGCCGATTGGTATGGATAAGTTATTTTTTGGTCTTTCTTATTTAGAACTAAGAAGTTTAGCTTTCCAGTATGCAGAAATTAATAAAATTCCAAACAAATTTCATAAACAAAACTGTTTAGCTGGTAAAGACTGGTTGTACCTATTTTTAAAAAGGCTTCCCCAACTGACATTGAGAACACCAGAAAACACATCAGTATATATACCAAATATAATTACTATCCCAAATAAGCCAACAAAAATTATATCCGTAAAGGGTAAAAAGCAGGTGGGAAACTTGACATCTGGTGAAAGAGGCACTCTAATTACAGCCGAAATTTGTGTTCGTGCTGCAGGTCATGACGTTCCACCTCTTCTTATTATTCCTCGTCAGAGAAGAAATCCTATTTACGAGATAAACTTGCCTCCAGGAAGTATTGTGACTTTCCATAAATCTGGATGGATGCAGACAGAAATAATGAGCAATATCTGGTTCCCTCATTTTCTGAAACACACACATCCAACTGAAAATGATCTTGTACTCCTAATATTAGATGGACATTCAACACACGTTAAAAATTTGGCTTTAATTGAAACAGCAAAACAACACCATGTTCATATTTTAGTAATTCCTCCACATACATCACACAAGCTCCAGCCACTTGACGTAAGTTTCATGTATTCTTTAAACAATTATTATACTCAAGAGGTTAGAAACTGGCAGAGAAACAAATCGAATAAACTTATTGAATTACAAGATGTAGGTCAAATATTTGGTAAAGCGTATGCAACGGTAAGCCACACTCAAATGCAGAAAATGGTTTTAAGTCAGCAGGTATTGTCCCATACGATAATACCAAATTTTCAGACATAGATTTTGCACCGTCATAAATAACAGAACGAGAAAATATTTTTGAAAAAACCCCAGATTATTTTCTAGCAATAGCTTCTATTCAACCTGAGCCAACGAGTTGTGAACCTTCGGCTTCTTGTGATTCAAACAATCAGGTAACTAAAGAAACAGTTGAACCTAATATTGAAACATCAGCAGGTAACAATAATGAAAACAACCAGACACCTCCGAGCAAGAGTGATTTATCAATTTCTTGTCGTTTATTTTATAATGTAAAGAACACTTCCGACAGCTCACAGACATCTCCTTTAAAAGAATTACGATCTCCAAGTGATATTCTTTCATTACCAAAAGCAACATCAAAACTGACAAAAAAGGGTAGAAAACGTAGGCATGGTAAAACTGCTATTATAACATCTTCCCCGTATTTGTTACAGCTAAAGCAGAGTTTCGAAAAATCAAATACAAAAACCGTAAAAAATGTTAAACGAAATTTGAGCCAAGAAAATATTAAAAGTAAAGCTAAAAAAATGAAGTCCCGAAAAACATCGATGGAATCTGAAAGCTCTTCCGAAGAGTCCACGAATATATGCCAGGATTCTGATTCAGAAGAATTTATTTCACTAGATGATGAACTCGAAACAACAGAGTTACTTCGTCGAAAAGATAAGGAATTTACTTTAATACAGAAGAATATTGAAAAAGATGATTATGTCGTGGTAATTTTAACAGAGATAAGAAAGGGAACAGCCATGAAATTTATTGGAAAAATTAAAGGGCAGTGTTTAGAAAACATTTACGAGGAAGAAGCATATGACATAACTTACCTGAGAAACTACAGAAACCACCAGGACTCATTTGTGTTTCCAGATATACCTGACGACAGTGTTATTTTAAAAAGTGAAATTGTCGGCGTTCTCAGCAATTTTTCTGCGCTTCGCCATGGAATAATTAAATTTTCATAAATGGTTTTATTATTTTTAAATTATCATTTGCAACAAATATTAGAATAGGTACTTTTGTGTCATTTTTCTTAATTAAATTTTCATTTTAAAGACTTTTTATATATGCTAGTTATATCTCACATTACCCCACCAACTATTTCATTTTACCCAACCGTGTGGGGCAAAGTGAAAAAAGACAATGCCTGACAAACCCTCGCATAACAAAAAATTTATTGACTTAATTTAATTTATATTTCGAGATAATGATCATAAACGTTGCGGTTATAAGATATGTTTTTTACAAAATCTTATTTCGAAAAATGTAAAATTTATTTAATTTGAAAGTTTAGCTATTCCACTTTACCCTACTCTCCCCTACAGTGAATTTTACTTTTTTGCAGTACCTACATATTTTTTATAATTCTCCTAGCTAACCAGGCAAACGTTGTTTTGACATATTATAAATTATTTCTCGTGAATAATTTGGTAGCTAAATAAAAAATAACTAACTTACTGTATGTGTGGATGGTGTCTATTATTGAAAGCGGAATGGAGCGCTGTAAACGATGATGGCCTATAAAAATAACAAAACACCACCCCATTCATTGGTGACCATTTGCGGCATTATTGTAAACTATTTCTGTTGCTCCGGACGATGTCATTTAAAAGTATGAATTCAATGTGCGAATGGACTTCAGGAACAGGTTTGAATCTATATCCGTACCGATAATTAAGCAGTTCCATGGTTCATATGGCGTTTCTATTTCTGGCTTCTATTACACTTTTCTTGACGCCCAACATTTGCCGGCTAACTAATTTTTTAATTTATGGGGAGCGTTTCATTTAAGTTTATAACAATGGGGGAATTTCTTGTTCATACTAATCATCATCGCTTTCGAATTAGCATAATATTCAATATCTGGCTCATACTCGAATGCTAGACGAAGAAACAAATGGGATGTAAATACTCGATATATTTTATCAACGGCAGTATTTTAATATGTCGCTTGACTATGCTCCGCACTTTGACAGATCGGCTATATATAAGTAAGTACTTTCCACAGACCTTTCATACCTTTTATCCAATAATGACTTCCAATAGGGGCCTAATATATTGTTGTTTCAGTTTATTGATGATCAGGTCTGCTTGAGACTAATCTTGTTACGTGTGTGTATTACCTGTGTCTGTGCCCTCTTAAATACTTTTCTAATATGGCTATACAACCTAGCCTACTCATTAGACCCCCTTTTTTTAGTGACTCTTTATTTGCAGTAGGTTTTTTTTAACCTCGGATTTTACAAGTTCTAATACTCTGGTTTTATCCACGTTTCAGAGGCTATTTTTGCCTCTTTCCTGATCTTATTCTGAGCTCCACACAGCCATTTTTTACTTTACTCAGGGTCTGTTCCTCTCGAGAATGGACATCCTTCTCTGTTCAATATTTGATAAGGATATAGAGTCCACGATCGGACTCATCTCTCTGATTGTTCTTGTTAGATTTTTGTTTCTGAACTCAAAAAAGCTCAAAAAACAAAAATTTACTTATTTCTGAGCCCTCTCATGAGCCATGTCTTTTATTCCTTATCATCTAGTTATCCATATTTGTTTCCAGGAGTTGAAACGAAATACTGTCAGGCCGGACAGTGTGCTCTTACCGTTTAAAGCTCTAATCAGCCAAAGTTAGCAGATCTCTGATATAGAAGAATTCTCTGCGTGTCCTTGACAGAACATAGAACCAGCCTGTCAATTCTGAAAAAGGTTCTGGGAAAAAAGTAATACGAACACACCTAAATTACTTCGACCACATAGCTAAAAGAACGGAGACCATGGAACTATTGGTGGTAGAAGAAGAGGTAGAAGGCCCAAGACTAAGAAGAAGATCTTAAATACATGGGCAGACCAATTGAAGACTTTGGTGAGTTCGGTTCCCACCAAAAATCCCTACAAGAAGCCGTCCATATAGCACAGGATCGAAGCCTATAGAGGCAACAAGCTTATATTATTTAGAGTGTCAGCACGCTCTGACAAGAGCTCAAGGAATGAGGAGAAGGATTTCATGTTTAATCAACAAAGCTGTTGATCCACGGGTATTCACACCTCTCCTACATGTCCATTAAAGGTTCCTTCCTGTAAATCACTGAATCGCGCCATGTGGGGGTTGTGAAGTTGTTTGAAAATAATAGTAGTGCATTTGATATGTTTACGATTGATGAAGTATGATTTCAACTTATTCGAAAAAACTGTGTGAACCTGGCCATTAAATTACTTAATAAGAAAAGCTTGGAATCTCAGAAGAATATTTTAAGTATCATAATTTGGACATTTATAAAAGATAAAGATAAGGAATATTGTACAACAATATTATTTTTAGAAAAATGCACCAAATAGGCTTAAACATATTAAAAGATAACAAAAATATTGTATTTTTGATAAATAGTTTTTCAATTGTTTTACGGATATAAATGTATTTCTCCATTTTATAATAAAAAAGCTTTTATAAATAATTTTACAACATATTGAATAAAAAAACATTACGGAAAATGCCTATTAGTCTATATTCGATAGTACGTGGCAGATGAACATTAAAAGCATTTAAAACGCTGCATCGTTATACGGAAATATTCGAGAAATTATGAACTGGAAAATTTCAGTATTAAAAATTGGTCAATACCTGGGACCTTTACCTATAGAAACATACAGGGGCACTGTAGTTTACTGCACAGGATGTTCAATTTTATCTGGTTTATATATTGCTTCTTTATTACTATTTTTTATAGATATTCTTAAAGAAAGGAAAATGGAAATGCTTAACATGGCATTGTTCTTTTTGGGGACTACCATGGTAATAATTTCCCATTTAAACAACTTATTTGTCAAAATTTGGAAAAGAAAAGAGTTGCAACTATTTTTGAAAAAACTAGCTAAACTTAATCAACATGCTACTAAATCTACCAGTTTAATTTTGAAACTATACACATCGTTTTTAATTATTTTTTGGGTTGTTGAGCGATGGATATATTTAAATGAGCTTGATTATAATCAAATGAAGTGGAATGTTATATGCGCTTTTATTGGAAAGTCGTTCATAATCCTGGAAGTTAACTACTTCGTTATAATGGTTTTAGAGTTTTGTAATATTTTAAAGTCAAACTACAATTCATTAACACTGCTTTTAAAACAACTGTTATCCGAAAGAATACAAAGTGCAAGACTTTTTGTAAAAAATATAACAATCATTAAAGAAAAATTAATACTTGCACACGAAGTTGTGGAACTATTTAATTCAGCTGCAGGATCTTTACTATTTATGCAAATTGTATCACTGTTTGTTTTACTTCTACAGGGTTTTATCATAAATGTGGGCATATACGAAACTAAAGGTTTTAAGTATATGATCATTGTCACAAAGTGTCTAGTAAGTTAAATATTTTGGTTTCTAAAACACGAATTTCCTGTTTATTATGAGTGTTTTTCATTTATTTCCGTTTAGTGTTTAAAGATCTTTCGGTTTCTTTTTGTAAATATACAGTTTACTTGTTGATTCTACTTCTAAACTAAAATTGACGGTACAATTTTATTCAATTATTTCACTACATTAAATTTAACAGGGAACTGGATTTTTGTACTTTTTTATATTAATAATATATTATATTAAAATTTAGCAAACATATTTGGGCATACTTCAGTTATCATGATATTATAGGCATTAGATCTTACTATCTACAAAAAAATTTAAATTTTAATAAGCTGAACAAAAGGGCACAACAATTCCCTTTGATCACCAGAGCACTGACATGAAAACTGTTGGGCTGTATTTACAAACAAAGACTATTATGGGATACCCGAAAAAATTAAAAGTGCCTATAGAAAAATTTTGCACTGCACTGCACTAGATATCATCATCATTATCAACCTGTATGCGTCCACTGTTGGACATAGATCTCCCTCAACTCTTCCCATCTCTCTCTGTATTGTGCGGCTTGCATCGAGTTATTCGCTTCCGGTCGTCAGTCCATCTAGTTGGTGGGCGTCCTCAGCTCCGTATTGCTTCTTGCCTTGGTCTCCACTCTAAAATACGTTTTGTTCATCGGTTGTCTGATAATCTGGCGACGTGTCCTGCTTAATTCCATTTTAATGACGCCATTTTTTCGATAGCGTCTGTTGTTTTTGTTTTACGACGTATTTCTTCGTTTGGGATTCGGTCTCCCAGAGAGACACCCAACATCTGGCGCTCCATAGCCATCTGAGTCATGCGAATCTTATTAACTACCTTTTTTGTGAGTGTTTATGTTTCCGCTACATAAATGAGTACAGGTATAATACCATGGTTTACACTAGAGGTTAAACAAAAATGTCACCAAAAAAAGAAAGCTTTCCTAAAATATAAGTCAGAAAAAACGAATGAATCATATGAAGAATATAAAAGAATAAGAACTGAAACCCATCAATTGGTAAGAAAAACAAAAACAGATTACTGGGAAAGATTCATAAAAGGACTAGAGATGGATTTCTATGGACAACAGAAACAAGTATGGCGCTTCATAAGACAACAAAGAAGCGAAATGAAAGAACTAGTTGAAATAGAACACGTACAAGAGGATACACGGGTGGCCTTCCTGACAAAAATGTTTAAAAAACAAAACGAAGAACCTTTACCAAAAACGCCAAATATAATAACTAAGGAAAAGACCGAAATCTCCCAAAACGATGTGAAAGAAGGAATAAACAAATTAAAAAACAGAAAGGCACCAGGAGAAGATCAAATACCAAATGAACTCTTAAAATATGGAGGTGATCACCTTGTACAACAACTGCAACTTCTTATTAATAAAATAATTACCACGAACAGAATACCAGATGAATGGAGGAGAGCGATCATGGTGATGTTCTTCAAAAAAGGAGATAAGAAAGACCCCAATAATTATCGAGCAATAAATCTATCAAATACAACATTCAAATTGACAACAAGAATAATAGCGACAAAAATAAACGAACGAATATCTCTGCAAGAGGAACAGCAAGGATTTCGGACAGGAAGATCATGCACGGATGCAGTTTTTGTAATAAGACAAATTAAAGAAAAGTCGCTGGAATACAACAAACCAGCATATATGTGTCTGATAGATTTGAAGAAAGCGTTTGATAGAGTGAAAATTCGGGACGCGATACATTTATTATATGAAAAGGGAATATCACTGGATTTAGTAAAAAACATTGAGAATATATATAAAGATAACATAGCTATGGTAAGATGTAAAGGAAAACTATCGCAACCTATCAAATATAAAACTGGCATTAGACAAGGAGATTTGCTGAGCCCATTATTAATCTGATATTAATCTGATAATGGATGAAATCATAAAGAAAGTTAAAAAAAGAAGAGGATATAGAATGGTAGAAAAGGAAATAAGGATAATATGCTACGCCGACGACGCCATAATAACAGCCGAAAATGAAGATGACCTACAAAGATTAATTAAAGAATTCGAAGATACGGCGCTCATATACAACATGGAGATCTCAACAGAGAAAACTAAACCGATAGTGATATCAGCGGAACCGAGACGATGTAAACTAGTTGTAAATAACAAAATAATAGAATAAGTGATGGAAACTGAATACTTGGGAATAAAACTGTCAAGCTACGGAAAAGTGGAAGAAGAAGTACAAAAAGAAGTGAACATGACAAACAGAGCAACAGGATGTCTCAACAACACAATCTGGAGAAACAAATACCTCACAACGGAAACAAAAACCAGGATATATAAATCAACAATAAGACCGATAATGACGTACACAGCGGAAACAAGAGCAGATACGGCGAAAACACAAAGAGTACTGGAAACAACAGAAATGAAAGTCTTACGAAAAATAACAAACCAAACTCTAAGAGACAGAGTAAGAAGTGAGGAAATACGAGTGAGATGTGGTATAGAGGAAATAAACGCGTGGACCAAAAGAAGAAAAGTGAAATGGAATCAACACATCGAAAGAATGACAGAAAATAGAATAGTACGAATAGCAAGAGACAAATCGCCAAATGGAAGAAGATCATTGGGACGACCGAGGAAAAGATGGTCAGACAACGTCAATTGAGGCTAAAAACCGAAGTAAAACAGTCATTAAGCCTATTTATAAAGTAGGAAGAAGAAGAAGAAGAAGGTAACACACATTGGTCAAATCTTTTACTTTTCAGGCATATGGGTAGATCCGATTTAAATCCATAGTTTAATTTACCAAAGACTGCTTAGGCTAATCCTATGCGACGTGGGAGTTCACATGTCTGGTTATCTCTGCCCAACCGAATTTTATGTCCTAGGTACTTATACAATGTAGTCTGCACAATATCCCTTCCAGTGGCGCATCCGGAATTTGCCTGAGGGGGAGTTTCGAATTTTTTTTATGCTACCTCGATTTTGAGTCCCCAAAATTTGGGTTTTAGTTTAATTTAAAGTACTAAAGATAGCAGTGCCAAAGATTCAGGTATCTATTATCCTGCCTACCAACTAAAACCACTCTCTCTTACTTGTGCGCAGTTGACTGTCGCACGTACCGTACTCCGAAAGTGAGGTGGCCGCTGTAAGGATGACGACATTTTTGGAACACTCCCTTCTTTTATCTAGATCTTATCTATTGTTCTGAAGCTATTTTCTTGTTGCATTTTAAAGTAATTACGATTTTAACGGAAATAAGCCACACGTTTGCCATTCATGTTTGTAAGGTAAGTGAGCCAAATATTGCTACCTTACCGTTTGGTCCTAAATAAATCATACACTTTTATTAATAAATGAAAACAAATTTGAGTAGTAGTAAGGAAATGTATTTTCTTTAACAATATATTTTAATTATATCGAAAAACTAAATAAAGAATACTTTTTTATTGACGTTGCGAATGGCAATATTAGGATTATAGATCTCCTATTATTGCCACTCATGTCAATATTAGGCACTGCAGAACTACAGTTAACAGTAACACATTTTTCTAAAAAAATAAAGGCAATTAAATAATATAAATGGAACAAACATTTCCAAAAAATATAACTTAAGAACAGTGAGGACAAGTAAACTTTTTTTGTCATCTTCAAGCTACTGTGATTTACTTCGTGTTCTTCTCTGTGAGTGATCAAACGTGGTGCAAAGGCAGCTTCAGGTATAGCGTCTGGTTTAAACGGATAAATGTCGGTAAATTCAAAACCGGAGATAATGTTTGATGGTGTCATTGCTTTTAGCTAAAATAGAGTAAAAAATTTCTCCAAACCTCATTTTGGTAATCGCCTTGCCAGGGTTTGTTGTTAAAAACTGTAGAACTTCTTGGTCCCAAAATGTCTTAAAGCTTTTAAACACTAATTTGTCCATAGGTTGCAACTCGTGTGACGTGTTACTAGGAAGACAGAATAAAGTTATGTCCATGCGGTTATCTGAATCAACTATGGAAATATCTAGGTGACTTTAAGCTCCCTCAAATATTAGTAGGGTAGGACCAGGGTTTCTGAATGAAAAGAAATGGTCAAGCCACAAAACAGATGCTTCGCATGTCGTACTACCTTTATTTGTGACAATAGCTTTTGAGCCAGGGAGCAAGTGATCAGACCATTTAGGTTTAAACCTTTGGCCTTTAAATAGCACAAAATGCATTACAGGTTGACCAAGCGCATTTCCGCAACCTACAATTGACATATTTTCTCCGTGCTCGGGTGCGATTAAATGTACCCGTTTTGCTCCCCTTTTAACAAAAACAATTTGCTTATGGATTGTCAATCTGCATCCTTTTTTCTCCGTAATATATATGCTACCAGGTTTGTTAAATAGGTTTAGATTTTCTATGGTATCTCTCAGTTTATGAAAGAACTCTCAACGAATATTATATTCATTTTTTGGGCTCGAGCAGTATTCATTAGTGTGGTCAGTGTGGTAGTTCATCGCCTAGCTACGTGTGGACGGCTGCACTAGAATTACTTAAGCCATATTCTACCAGCTTTATTTGACTCTTTACAAAACGGATTGGTATATGATTTGTTGTAGCGTAAGAAAACACACTTTTCATGAGAATCTTGCTTGTAATAGGCATACCTACTTCAACTAATGTGTAAATTCTTTCGATAAGATCATTTTCTTGTGCTGCAGACAACACCGGAGATCTTCCAAGCTTTCTTACGGGATTATGTGTTCTGTGATAAAGACTTAGCGTTAAGCGAGGAATGTTATAATGCTTGGCAACCCCTTTGATTGACATTCCGTTCGCTATGATTTGCAGCGCCGAGCGTAGATCTTTTTCTGGTCACTCAGTTTTCTTGGCATGCTGCAAAAAAGTTTAATATTTAGTCCCTGATATTGTCACTGGCAATGTTAGGAATTATTAGTAATGGCAATATTAGGAACAAATGACGTTCAGAAGAAAAATCCGTAAGTTAAAATTTCATTTGAAATAATTCATGCAATTCATAAAATAATAACCACTGGAGTGTACTGACCTAAACTTAATTACAATAAATCCAAAAATTTTTTATATGTCTTGCGTAGGGTCAACGGGAAAAGCAGGTTTATTTAAAACGAGGACACGAATAACAAATAGCGAGCTTCTACATCTGATGGATACCATATACTGTGCCATAGACTAAAACCGCCGAATAGAAAACACGTTGCTGATATACAAAGACACTTGCCACTGTTGCCACCTTAGTTGCAGCGTCGATACTATTAGCGCAGCGTGTATTTGTAATACGGGGGTGGCACTATTAAGAACAGTGGCAATATTTAGCGCACCTACCTTATTTTGAGAACGAATTCCAAAGTGGAGATTGAAACGTCAATAAACTTATTTTAACCTTTAATTGTGGCTTATTCCCATTAAAATAGTAATTAGATCTTATCTCTGTCGTTGGTCCGGTTGGTGTTTCTCTTCTTCTTCTTTCTTTTTGATGACTGCTAGGATGTAATTGTGAACACTATTTCATCTTTCCGTACTTCCCGTCATCTTCATGATCATCTCTCTTCGGTCACAGGGTTCATACCTATTTCTTTATACATTCTGTTTCTCTCCACTGTACATCTATTACACTCCAGCATTGTCTGAGTAACAATGTCGGAATATACGCAGTATAGGCATTTATCTGTATCTGTCTTTCTGAACCTATGAAGATACGCCCTAAAATAGATAATCTACCCAGTCCCTTAGTCTCGGAATCAGCATCTTGATCCACTGGGCAACATCTTCCTTGTTATTCCACCCTTCTTGTCATCTTTCCATTGATCTTTCCCTTTCTTCTTTTTTTTATAGCTTTTGTCAAATGCTCTCTTCTCTCATAGAGATGTCTCTTTTCTACTGCTAACACATGCAGAGGAACACAATCCGTGATAGCCCACAAGGCTGCAGCAGATACAGTCCTGTAGGCTCATGCTACTCGCAACAGACTCGTTCTGTCTACTTTTGTCATGAGCCTAATATTAATTATCTATATCTAAATATTATGAAAAATGTTATTAATTATTATGTATTTATACAATTATTGTATTCTAGTTTAACCCCCAAAACCCCCCTGAGTGCGCCACAAATCCCTTCCATCAACAGCAATATTTCGATTTAGTACCAGATTACTTATTATTTGCGTCTTGTTCATATTAATCTTTAGTCCGACCTCCAAGGAAGCGTGATCTAATTCTTTAAACATTATTATTGCATCATCCATACGATCGGCTATAAGAACGATGCCATTTACAAATCTCACTGCGCTAGATATGTTGGCAATAAAAGTGAGCATGTGTATTTCTTCAGTTGACCAGAAATAAGACATTTAGCGATCTTATCTCCAACATTCGGAAAAGTTTTAAAATTTATTTCAACTTACATAATATTGCTGTACACTTATCACTTTATTTTATCTTTGTTTAACTGTTGTACTTATATATTCGTAGTACTGCACTACATTATTGCTTTCCAACTTTTTTTACTTCCTACGTTCCCAATTGCAACAAATCATACTAAAAACCGGACAAATCTGAGCGGAACTCCATCGATTCATTCTGTAATCATCACCAAAAATCATTCTCTTGTCAGCATAAGCAGACAGATTATTATTTATTTCCTTCGTAAATATCTAGGCGAAAAAACGAAATCAAACGAGAGAGCAATTTTTTTATTATAAATAATACACAAGACTCCAAAAAGATTAAGAATCTTTTTTGGTTCTTATGACATTCGGAGTGAAACGAAAATGCTACAAGCTTATTATTTCACCAAGGCACTTTCCTATTGGAATTTTGGCATTATCTCCGGCTAATTTTTTTCAAACGCTGATACGGCAACCGCTTGAAATTGTTACACAATTACGTCTATGTCCAGTGGATGCCTAATCGTCCCTTTAACCCTGCCTAAACAATATTCAAGACTTGCTTGGTATGCTTCAAGATCACTTAAAATTGTTAGACAGCTATGTCCATCTCCAGTGTATGCCTTATCGCCCCTTTAACCCCTCCTAAAAAATACTCCAGACTTGTTTTATGCTTCCCAGTTTATTTTACAAGAGTTACTATAATTTATCTTGATAAGCTTATTATCTCGTATTAAAAAGCAGACGTGTTAATGGTTTAAACAAGACACCTCATTTGATATGACATTTTTTACCAGTTCAAGCCACGTGAGTCGTGGCCATTGTTATGTCAATTATTATCCTTTCGTTGTGAAGTTACGGAAGTTAGTTTGCTTCCAATATCTAGTATGTCTAAATTATATTCCAGAACAAACTGTGGTAATGACTCATCTTTTTCATTTATGTGTATGCTATCTCAGGTCAGATAGGGCGTATTTTCTTCAGACAGTCTCCTGTAGAAATTAATTCTGACTTCCGATAGGAGCGTAATACATTGCTTGTTTCAGTCTGTTAATGATCAGGTCAGCTTGGACCTGATCTTCTTACGTGTGGTGTCTGTATATTACCTGTGTCTGTGCCCTTTTAAATACTTTTATGATATTGCTACATGACCTTCCTATTTTTTTCGCGACTCTTTATTTGCGGGAGGTTTTTTTTAACCTTGGATTTTACGAGTTCCACTACTCTGGTTTTATGTGGATTTTATTTGATTTACGTTCCAGAAAACATTTTTGTCTCTTTCCTCATCTTCTTCTGAGCTTGACATAAGCATTTTTTATTTGACTCAAAATCTGTTTCTCTCAGGACATTCACTGGTTCAATATTTGATATAGATATAGAGTCCACTACCGGAGTCACCTCTCTGATTGTTCCCGTTAGATTTTTGTTCTGAACTCCGAAGAGTTCAGAAACAAAAATTCACTCATTTCTGAACCCTCTTATGAGCCATCTCTTTTATTTCTTATCATCTTTTTGTCCATCTTTGTTTCCAGGAGTTGCTAAGTAATACTGTCAAGCCCAGCAATGCGCTCTTGCCATCTAAAGCTTTAATCTCCCAAAGTTAGCAGCTGAAACATTGAGTCTTAAAAAAATTAATAGAATTAAGATGGAAGCCTTCGAAATGTAGATCTATAAAATAATTATAAGCATGTCCTGGAGAGAATATAGAACCAACCTGTCAATTCTGGAACAGGTTCATATAAAAAACAGGCTATTAAAACAGTAAACCGAGCCTAGCTAAATTAATTCGGTCACATAGCTAAAAGAACGGGGACTATGGGACTATTGATAGTAGAAGGAAAGGTAGAAGACCGGAGACCAAAAGAAAGATCCCTAACACGATGGGCAGACCAAATGGAGACTCTGGTGGTAAAATCGCTACATATGTAGGACATTTCGATGCATATGTAGGACATTTTAAATTAACAAATCTACACTGTTGATCCACGGGTATTCACACCTCTCCTACATGTCCATTAAAGGTTCCCACTTATCAACCACTGAATTGCGTTACGTGAGGATTGTAAAATTGTTTTAAAATAATAGTGTATTTGATATATTTACGATCGATATAGAGTAATTTGAATTATTCGAAAAAACTAGTGAACCTGGACATTAAATTACGAAATCAAAAAAGCATACGATTTTAGAAGAATATTTTAAATATCATAAATTGGATATTTATAAGTGATAAAGATAGGGAATATTAAACAACAATATTCGTTTTAGAAAAAATGCGCCAAATAGGTTCAAACATATTAAAAGACAATAAAAATATTGTATTTTTGACAAATAGTTTTTCGATTGTTTTACAGATGTAAATGTATTTCTTCATTTTATAATAAAAAAGCTTTTATGAATAATTTTAATATTGAAACATATTGAATAAAAAACGTTACGGGAAATTCCTATTAGTCTATATTTGATGGTATGTGGCAGATGAACATTAAAAGCATTTAAAACGCTGAAATTATGAACTGGAAAATTTCAGTATTAAAAATTGGTCAATACCTGGGACCTTTACCTATAGAAACATACAGGGGCACTGTAGTTTACTGCACAGGATGTTCAATTTTATCTGGTTTTTATATTGCTTCTTTTTTACTATTTTGTATAGATATTCTTAAAGAAAGGAAAATGGAAATGCTTAACATGACATTGTTCTTTTTGGGGTCTACCATGGTAATAATTTCCCATTTAAACAACTTATTTGTCAAAATCTGGAAAAGAAAAGAGTTGCAACTATTTTTGAAAAAACTAGCTGAACTTAATCAACATGCTACTAAATCTACCAGTTTAATTTTGAAACTATACACATCTTTTTTAATTATTTTTTGGGTTGTTGAGCGATGGATATATTTAAATGAGCTTGATTATAATCAAATTAAGTGGAATGTTATATGCGCTTTTATTGGAAAGTCATTCTTAATCCTGGAAGTTAACTACTTGGTTATAATCGTTTTAGAGACGTGTAATATTTTAAAGTCAAACTACAATTCATTAACACTGCTTTTAAAACAACTGTTATCCAAAAGAATACAAAGTGCACGACTTTTTGTGAAAAATATAACAATTATTAAAGAAAAATTAATACTTGCACACGAAGTTGTGGAACTATTTAATTCAGCTGCAGGATCTTTAGTATTTATGCAAATCGTATCACTGTTTGTTTTAGTTCTACAGACTTTTACTATGAATGTCAGCATGTACGAAACTAAAGGTTCATTTAGGTATATGCTCATTGTCACTAAGTGTCTAGTAAGTTAAATATTTTGGTTTCTAAAACACGAATTTCCTGTTTATTATGAGTAGACTTCGGCAAATATGCAAATAAAAATGTAGAAAATATGCGCATAAATATGCACGTGTTTACCCGAAAATATGCAAATATTTTACAAAATATGCATACAAATAAATAAAAAAATCGTAAAATAGTAACAATTTTATTTAAAAAAAAAAGTGTACATAACTAAATATTTCCTACTATTCATTAAGATTTACATTTATTTTAAGTAACTACATCATTTTTAAGTATGAATAAACTTATTTAGAATTATGGTAACAATAAATGACCAAGTGGTGTTCAAAATTTTCTAACAAAAACTTGTGGCTTCTGTCTGAGTACATATATTTATATATGGAGAAAACTCCGTTCAACATCAACTGATGTAACGGGAGCATTTTTCAAACTAACCAAAACATTTGGTTCTAAATTAATTGTTTCCGAAATATTTCCAGCTAGAACACTGACTACTTCAGAAAGAATATGGTAACCTTTATTTTTTTCCATAGTAGCTTCAAATTTTTTTAAAATATCTTTTCCAATATTACCTCTAACGTTCCGACAACATGACGCAAATTCTTTTATTAATGCTGTACTTTCGAACAATGACAGTTTTGGTGATTCTAACTGAGTAATTGTTTTTTGAACAAAACTAAAATTTGATTTTATAAATGAAAGTTCTTGTTGAAGCAAGTTACTCTGAAAAGTTTGTTTAGAATCCAAAAGAGATTGGGAACTTTCATCTGTTAACGTATCAATTATGTTCTTTATTTTAACAAAATGATCTGCATAAAAATTAGCTGCTTCTAACCATGTTCCCCATCGCGTTAAAATAGGTTGTGGTGGAAGAGGAATGTTAGGTAGCATTTCTTTATAAAGTTGAATTCTTATAGGAGATTTAAGAAATACTTTTTTGACACTGGATATCATGGTATTTACAAGAGGAAACTTTTTTCGTATTTCCTCTGCAACTCTGTTTAATCCATGCGCTACACAAGTAACATGTATTAAATCTGGGAAAAATATTTTTAAATTTTGTCCTGCTTTCACCATATAAGGAGCAGCATCCGATAAAATAAGCAGTAATTTATTAGAAGGAATAGTTGTCGGAAGAAAAAAAGTTGCTAATGTTTCTTGTATAAAACGCGAAATTGTTAAAGCATTTGTTTTCTCAAGTTGCTGGCATGAAATAAGATGAGATTTTGGTAAGGTATCTTCTTTAAGAACACCAATCAATAAATGAGCAATATACTTTCCTGAGGAATCAGTGGTTTCGTCTACAGATATGTAAAAATAATTATCTGCAATTTCTTCCTTAATATTAATTAACACCGACGAGTATAGCCCGTTCACATTATTTCTTCTTAGAGACCGATCACTTGGAACATTAAGTTTGCAATATTTTTTTAGAAACGAACTAAAATTTACATTTGCTAATTTTGAAAGCGGTATGTTTGCAGACACTAATGCGCGACACAAGTCTTCATTAAAAGTTTCTTGCTCATCTAATTTTTTTGAAGTAGATTGGAAACATTTAGCCATTGAAGTTTGATGTTTTCCTCCTATTTTTCCTTTTTTTGCAATGTGTGAAGCAGTTCTCACATGTTGGTCTATCTGAAATTTCTTCTCACATGCTATCTATAAATAAAAATAAAAACCTTTATTTTAACCCAACCTTTAAAATATAAAAATATACAAGGTGTTTTTGGTTAATCAAATAACTGGTTTGGAAAAAAAAACACTCGCTAAGTGTTTTAAATGCAGTAATAATCCACAAATTAGTTTTTGTTACTAACCATTAGTACATCATATAACTTATTTTAAAATTCAACAAAAGTTTTTTTTTTGTTAATTCAATTACAATAAAAATAATTGTGTTTTAGAATAGCTGACTTCATAAAAAAAAGTAAAGGTGAAAAATTTTTCTAAATACACACCATTGTATTGTACCATGGACAATTTTTTCTCACCAAAGGAAGCTATTTTTCATTTAAAAACAACCTACGAGTACTAAATTTCAAGTAAATACGTTTATTGGCTTTAAAGTTATTGTTGTTATTAACTAAAAGAATTTAATTTTTTTTAATTTTAACACCCTGTATCTCGAAAAGTAAATAAGTTTGCCCCCTCATTAACTATATCGTTTTGTTCAATTTTTCGAGAAGTATCTACAGTCAAACGTTGTAAGTGTCATTTGGAAACACCCTGTATGTATGAAATATTAGATATTTAATAGAAAATATTAGATACTTACAATTTTGCCACAGACTGAACAGTAGATTTTTCCCATATCCATAGACAGCTCTTTATAAGGTTTAATCCAAGTTGAAGCACTGGTTGTTTTAGGCATTATAAAATCACAATCTTCCTTTTTGTTACGCACAACGAGTGTTTACGCTTTGAATATCAAAACAAAAATGATTTACAAATCTGAGCATCAAATTAGAAATGTTTAGGTACCTAATTCAATAAACTGGGAGATTTTGGAAAATCCCTAAATTAGGAACAAAACTATTAGCCGTTTACCTGCTGTTAAGATACAATAAATTGTAGAGAGATTTGGGGATTAGATCATAAAATGCAAATGAGCGAACCCTTAGCGATTATCCAATAACTGAATGCCTCAGTGACCGAGACTTTCTAAGAATGTTGAGGGCTACTTAAATTGATCTTCTTTGAAATTGTAAATGTTTTGTACCTGTAGAGATTACGTACTTAGATCATTTCTTGATTAAAATGACTACAAAATTTTATACAAGAATTGAAATAAATTGGTATGTTTAAAAATTTTCAAATACAGTATAAAAATCTGAACTTTTATGCACTTTATGCAAACTTTTATACAAATATGCCAAAATATGAAATATTTGCATAAAATATGCACAATATGCAAAATATGCAATATGCATATTTGCCGAAGTCTAATTATGAGTAAAGCTCGGATTATAGGCAAAATGCCTTTTTTGCCTATTATAATTGTTTTTTGCACTTTTGGCCTTTTTTCGTAAATTCCGCCTATTTGTGCCTTTTTTAAAATTTCATGGTACTACTCATGATATTATTCTATTACTAAACCATTCTATAATAAAATTTTGGGTCAATAATAAAATATCAATGGTTTGTTTATATAACAGATTTCTAGGAAAATGTACCTGATCGAGACTTGAGGGTTAACTATTTGGAAATCCCTAAGCTTTATTAGTTTATTATCAGTTGTACAGTCGGTTACTGTATCAGAGTTTAGTCACAAATTGCTATATCCTAGTTTAGTTTTGTTGCGTATACCGAAAAGCAAAGAACACGTTTTAAAACGTTTTAGACATTTGTGTGAAAAGATGACATCTAAATTAAGGCTATGGATCGCACCTTATTCGGAACTTTCTCTAGAAGGAGATGGAGCATTTTGTAAACCATGCGGCAAATCGGTAAGTTTTATTTTTTCTCTTTTTTTCTCGTCCCACAACATAACTAAATTCTAAAGCGGTTTTAGAATTCTAATTATTTTTTTTTTAAATTCTCAGATTTCAAGTAGAAAAAAGTACTTTATTGACCAGCATTGTGGAACCCCACTTCATAAACGTAATTTGGAAAAATTAAATTCCTCTAAGTTAGCCCAAATATCTCTGCGAGATAGTGTAAGCAGTTCAAAAAAAAAGGAGGAAGACGCATTTAAATTTGATTTATGCCAGATGATGATTGCATCCAACGTTCCTCTATATAAAGTTAATAAATAATAACCCCAGTTTTAAATGCTTTTTCGAAAAATATCTTAATAAATCCTTACTGGACGAGAGTACATTGAGAAAACATACTGTGGAAAAATGTTATGTGGAATGTATTTTAAAAATTAAGCGGGAGTTAGAGGGCAATTTTTTGTATATTATCGTGGATGAAACGACAGATGTATGCGGCAGGTATATCTAATTTAATGATTGGAATTTTAAACGAAAACTTTGCCAGAAAACCTTATTTAGTTGCCGTTAAAGAATTGGAAAAAACAAACTCTTTTTACCCAACGCTATACCAGTGAATAAAATAGTTTTAATGCTTTCAGATGCTGCGGCATATACGTTAAAAGCTGCAGTTAATTTAAAGATTTTTTATCCTAATTTAATTCATTGCACTTGTGTAGCCCACGAAGTAAATAGAATTGCTGAAGAAATAAGAAATCTGTTTCCGTTGGTAAATAATTTTATAAATTTTATGAAAAAAGTTTTTGTAAAGGCTTGAGGGTGCAAATATATAAAGAAAGACTTCCCGGTGTCCCTTTGCCACCTAAACCAGTAATTACAAGGTGGGGAACCTGGCCCGAAGCAGTTTTTTTTACTTTGAACACTGCAATGAAATAGAATTAGTTATGTCAGAATTTGATGATGATATTTCCGAAGCCATTCGAGAAGCAAAAAAAATATTAAAAATCCCAAATTGAAACAGGAACTCGCTTATATTAATGACAATTATAAATTAATAGTTACCACAATTACCTTATTAGAAAAACAAGAGATAAATTTATGTGAGTCAGTAAAATTAATAGATAATTTAAAGACGAAAATTAAATCGGCACCTGGAAGTAACGGTCAATTAATTAAAAAAAAAAAAAAAATGAAATATGTTTTCGACAAGAATGAAGGTTTTTCGTTTTTATCTAATGTTGCTAAAGTTTTGAATGGGACATTTTCCGAGGAATTTCAAATTATGCCAGATTTATTATCCACTCTGAAATATGCTCCAATTACATCTGTCGATGTCAAACGTTCGTTTTCAATGTACAAATTAATTTTAAGTGATCGAAGACATAGTTTTAAGACCGAAAATATAGAAAAACATTTAGTGGTTTCTATTAATGATAAAATTTTAGGTGGTTACAATGTTTAATTATTAATTTACAGTTATTTAGTTACTAGTTTATTTATACTAATGTTATGATTATGATGTGTAAATATACCTGCCTTAAATTAATATTAAGTTAATTCACTTTGTACAATAAATAATAAGTTATATTCCTTTATTGCCTATATTTTGCCTAAATGTTAATATTCCTGCCTTTTTTAATAAAAATCTTTGCCTATATAGGCGCCTTTTTCTTCAATTTTTGTTGCCTATAAATCCGAGCTTTAATTATGAGTGTTTTTTATTTATTTCCGTTTAGTGTTTAAAGATCTTTCGGTTTCTTTTTGTAAATATACAGTTTATGTGTTGATTCTTCTAAACTAAAATTGGCGGTACAATTTTATTCAACTGTTTCCCCACATTAAATTTAACAGGGAACTGGATTTTTGTACTTTTTTATATTGATAATATATTATATTAAAATTTAGCAAACATATTTAGGCATACTTCAGTTATCATGATATTATCATGCATCAATCAAACAAGAGAGCACTTTGTTTATTATAGACAAATGTTTATAATACACAAGACTCCAAAATGTTTAGGATCGTCAATTTCAGAAACGTAAAAAGATTAAGAATATTTTTCGGTTATTATGATATACGGGGTAAAACCAAAATGCTACAAGCTTATTATTTCACCAAAGCACCTTCCTGTTAGAATTTTGGCATTATCTCCGGCCAATTTTTTTCGAACGCTGTCCAGTGGATGCATTATCGTCCCTTTGATAGCCAACAAGTGCTCGTAGACACTTCGTCTCAGGACTAACAACCTCCAGTGGAGTCTTACGTTGCCATATTATCTATTCTAGTTGTAACATCTTAGTTTATAATGTAATAGTAATGTAATAATGTAATAGTAATGTAATAATGTAATAGTAAATAATGTAACTCAAAGTTAATTTATCAACATTTAAAGGGTTTTTACCCATGTATTAAGTGGTCTAAAACAATATACATCCAAATATCACTGATGATGGAATATTAATTCCGAAAACGTTGTGTAATATAACGGGTTTTTTTAACATTATACCTTTAATAAAGGAATTTTTAAATAAATTTTTTGTGATACATGGTATACGGCCAGCTACTGGCCGTATACCACTCACAATGGCTCACCTCTTTCATTGATATGTGTGCTACCCCAGGCCAAATAGTGCGTATTCGTATCACAGCCGATGATCAGTGTAGTTTTCCTGCAATCTCTTACCAACCGTTCCAATTCTTTTGGTGGTGATTGGTTGCTATCGTCATACAGAAGATACGATGATCTAAGAATTATGTCCTTTGTATTTGCTTCCTCTGCGATTATCATCCTTATCGTCGTTGAGTAGAAATTCATCAACAGCAGTATGTTAATATGCCGTTTGACTATGCTCGTCAATTTGGCAGATCGGCTATATATAAGTAAGTTCTCCAAATATGCTTGATAGATCTCTTATTTGTCATTGGTAAAACCAGGAATCTTGTATGAAAGCTATATCGAATCTTTTAATAGCAACAGAAAGTCTTGCAAAACGGTCTTCTGTTGTGGAGGATCACCTGAAGAACTTTGATTGAAACCATCGTTCCAAAACCAAGTTTTGAAGGTCACCATTCTAGTCAGTAAGTAAACGCACAGAAAACTAAGTATATGTATTATACTAGATCAGACAACTAGATACCTAGACTATTAATTGATGATCTGGAACTGGAAGGTGTGAACACCTTCGTCTACCTGGGCTCGCTGCTGACCAAAGACAGCAATGTCAGCGAAGAAATTAAAAGAAGAATAGTGCTTGTCAATAAGTGCTATTATGGCTTGAGGAAACAGATGGCCCCAAAACTACCCAGAAAAACTAAAGTTACCATATATAAAATACTAATAAGGCCAGTATTAACATACGGGTCAGAAACGTGGTCACTTACACAGAACGACCAAGAATTGCTTAAACGTTTCTAAAGAAAAATTTCAAGGAAAATATATGGAGAAGTCCAAGAATGGGGTCCAAGAACTTTGAGTTATACAGAAGTTTTAAGGAACCTAACGTTGTAAAATGTATTAAATTAGCACGCCTTCGATGGATAGGATATGTACACAAGGCGAGATGAAGATGCAAAGATCAGAAAAATGTTCGACCAAAGAGGACCAGTGGGAAGACGACCCAGAAGAATACCAAAACTTAGATATCAAGATAACATAGAGGATGATCTAAAATCCATCGGAGTTAACCCATGGAGAAGAGTTGCTAGCGACAGGAGCGAATAGAAGATTGTTCTAAAGAAGGCTTTGGCTCATAACGAGCTGTAATGCCACTGATGATGATGATTCTAGTCAGTAATAAGTCTTAAATTTGGGCATTCCGCCCGATCTTCCGAGTTTTTAACAACCAGTCGTCCATCTTATAGTCTTGATTTTGTTTCCTTAGGCGGGTTTATTTCACGGTAACGCGGCCGAAGGCCATGAGGCGCTTAGGCATATTATTGGTATTAACTATAGTTGATGCTAACTTCCTCTATCCCTTTATACCTTTTACCAAATCGATACTTCAATTTCAGAACCCACAGGCTCCTGTAGAAATTAATTATAGTTCCCGATAGGAACCTAATCCATTGCTTTTCAGTTTGTTGATAATCAGGTCTGCTTAAACCTGATATTGTTATGTGTGGTGTCTGTATATTGGTTGTGTCTGTTCCCTCTTTTGTGATATTGCTACATGACCTAGCCTGCTCATTAGACTTCCTATTTTTTCTCGACTCTTTATTTGCTGGAGGTTTGTTTTAACCTTGGATTTTAGGAGTTCCACTACTCTGGTTTTATGGGGATTTTATTTGATTTGCGTTCCAAAAGCTATTTTTGCTTCTTTCCTGATCTTCTTCTGAGCTCCACATAAGCATTTTTTAATTGACTCAAAGTCTGTTCCTCTTGGGACATTCCATGGTTCAATATTTGGTACCGATATAAAGTCCACCACCCGAGTCACCTCTCTGATCGTTCCTGTTAGATTTTTGTTCTGAATCCCGAAGAGTTCAGAAACAACACTTTACTCATTTCTGAACCCTCTCATGAGCTATATCTTTGATTTCTTATCATCTTGTTGTCCATCTTTGTTTCTAGGAGTTGGGACGAAATACTGTCAGGCCCGGCAGTGAGCCCTTACCAAATAAACCTTTAATCTCCCAAAGTTAGCAGCTCTCTAGGCCATCGTTTAAATCAATGTGCGTCTATTTAGGTGTATGTTTACATGCGATTTTTCCCATTGCGCTATACGCAGCTAAAACAGTAAGTCTCAAAAAAATTTATAGAAGTAAGATGGAAGCCTTCGAAATTTGGGTCTATAAAATAATTCTAAGCGTGTCCTGGATAGAACACAGAACCAGCCTGTAACTTCTGGAAGAGGTTCATACAAAAAACAAACTATTAAAAAAAGTAAACCGAGCCTACCTAAATTACTTTGGTCAAATAGCTAAAAGATCGGGGACCATGGAACTATTGATAGTAGAAGGAAAGGTAGAAAACCGTAGACCAAAAGGAAGATCCTTATAGTATATATGTAGTATTGTTACGAACATGCATTCGGCGTGGCCCTTGAAACGGTTGCATCTCGAAAGCGACTTGACAAATAGGCGAATTAGAGGTGGGATACTCCAGAATGTTCTAGTACATAATTACTTTTATATATAAACATACCTTCTCTGAGTTAAGTTAGTTGATAAGATATTTTCGTTCTGTAAACTTATAAATAAATATATTTATATAAACTCGAACCGCTCGTTTTATTTAAAAAAACGCTACAGTTGGTGTCCGGTGTGAGGATAACTGATTTATTTAAAAAATAAATTCAGCAGTGACTTTTGAAAAAGACTTTTGAACTTTTGAAAAGTATTGTTCATCGGGAACATCAGCGTAGTTCGGTAGTGATCTTTGTACGAAAGAACATTTAAAAAAGTACGTGTGTGCTTGACCAAAGATGCTGCTAGTAGAACTTTCAGTAAAACAGTTTCGTGAGCAACTAGAAGCACGCGATGAAGACTACAGCGGGTCCAAGAAGATACTCCAAGAACGAGTGAAGACTGTTCTCAACAAGAATGGAGACGACCCAGAGACATTCCAGTTTCAATCAACAGAAGAAGCCTTTTTAACTAAAATAATTGATGGAAAATTCGAGAATGTTTCCAAAAGATTCGATGAAACGTCTCGAATGATTGAAAAAACGTCTCAAATGATTGAAGAAACTTCTCGACAGAATGACGAAAGATTCGATGAAACGTCTCAAATTATTAAAGAAGTAGCTAGACAAAACGAAGAGAAATTCGAAAATATGTCTAGAAGATTCGACGAAGTATGTACTCAGAACAATGAGAAATTTGAAGAAGTCTCTAAAACATTCGATCAGCTACAGAAAAATGTAAACAACGTAGAAGAGAAGATCAAACAATTAGAGACCATGACAACTAATACGAAAGTACTACCACGAGTTAATGCAGTAGTTCTCGATTCGGTAGTGAAAGAAGAATCACCTGCAGACGAAACGACACATCATATGAGATTCAAATTGCTACCATTTGATTAGACAATTTGAACCTATTGGGACAGCCAATCATTGGACAGAACAAGAAAAGGCTGTTTCCTTGACTGCTGCTTTACGAGAGAAATGGTACGAAAAGTAGTTCGTAACACGATGCCGAAGAGACGCGAGCCCAGATGTTGGAATTATGGTAACGTAGGTCACATTCGCCGTAATTTCACGAAAATGATACAACAGTCGGAAAACTAGAAGGGGTCTTCTAAAGTTGAGGCTGTATTGAATGTCAAAGATGAAGTTCTTGAGATCAGTGGTGAAGAGTTGCTGTTTCATGAAGACAAAGAAGATGTTATCAGCTTAATAACTACTTGTGACGTAACAATACCCGGTAATAGTCAGAAAATTTTGATGACCAGACCTGATGGTTACTGCCGAGAGGGAAGTTTAAGGATGTTCGAAGATGTGAACAATGCCGAGTTCCTAACGGCAAAAGCTTTGGTGAGAATACGAGATGTTGTTCCTGTAAGAGTTATAAATTTAAAGGGAACTGCTATTAAGTTAAGTAAAAGAACTTTGATCGGACAGTGTGTTCCCGTGGCTGCGATTTGTTCTATGAATACTAACGAGAACGTGCCAAGATCTTGATGATGTAATTAAAACGTGCCAAGATCTTCATGATGAACGAACTAAAAAAGTGAAGTCTATGCTGATAGAATTTCAAGATGTTTTTGCCATTGATAAGAAGGATAATGGCAAAACAAGCATAGTAAAGCATAAAATTAATACCGGAGACGCTCAGCCAATCAGACAACAACCTAGACGACTTCCATTTGCGAAAAGAGATGAAGCCGAAGACATCATCAAAGATATAAACAAACAAGGGGTAATTGAACCATTAAACAGTCCATGGATATCACCAGTAGTGTTAGTAAAGAAGAAAAATGGTTCAACGCGTTTTTGTATTGACTACCAACAGCTCAATGCGGTAACTAAAAAAGATAGTTATCCTTTGCAAAGAATAGACGATACTTTGGATACCCTTTCGGGTTCTCGTTGGTTCTCCACACTCCATCTGAAAAGTGGATATTGGCAAGTAGACATGGAGCTAGCTGATCGTGAAAAAACCTTTTGTATGCCTTTTGGTTTATGTAATGCCCCGGCCACATTTTAAAGATTAATGGAGGCAGTTTTAAGAGGTCTAACATGGAAAACATGCCTGGTTTATTTGGATGATGTAATTGTAGTTGGAAGATCCTTCGATGAACATGCCAATAATCTGACAGAAGTCAGAAGACAGAAGACAATCACGAAATTAGAAGTTTTCTTGGCCTATGTACATATTACCGACGTTTTGTCAAAGGATTTGCCAACATCTCCAAGCCATTAACAAAGATGACCGGCGACCAAGCTTTAATGAATTTATGTCAAATTACGCAGAAAGAAAGAGTGCTAGATTCAGCGTGACGACAGAAGTTCAGCAGGATCTTTTTAGTGTTCCACATTACATTTCTCTAGCCCACTGTGTTGTCCAAGATCTTGAGATGACTAAAGGAATCTCATCTGTATTTTATAAGAAGTTCGGTCGTTTGGACGAGTTAAAAAATCAACAGCCCAAAGTTGGGAAAGTACTGAGATTAGAAGGTGGTCCTCGATCTTTGCTGTATATGGTGACCAGGAAGTCGTATACAGACAGGGCAACCTACCAGGATATATGGCGTGCTCTAACTACTAATTTGAAGAAAATCGTCTACAATTACGACATCAAGAATTTGGCCTTACCCAAGATAGGCCCTGCATTAGATAATCGTGTCATTCAAAGACAGTAGCCTGCTATTTCTTTCTGAGGGCTTTATGCAGAGCTGGAGAGTCCTGTAGATTCCGCCATCCTGGGCCTACATATAGAGTTGCTGATCGGGACGCTCAGATGTAAGCGCAGTGTTACGAACATGCATTCGGCGTGGTCCGTGTAACGGTTGCACCTCGAAAGCGACTAGAAGTTTCCGGCGATGTCTCGAGCGCGAGAGAGATCAACCCGTCAAATAGGCGAATTAGAGGTGGGATACTCCAGAATGTTCTAGTACATAATTACTTTTATATATAAACATACCTTCTATGAGTTAAGTTAGTTAATAAGATATCACCGAACTGTACGCTTATAAATAAATATATTTATATAAATTCGAACCGCTCGTTTTATTTAAAAAAAAACTCTACAGTATATGGAATATTTGGAGTGTCGCCACGTCCTGACAATGGCTCAAGGAATGAGCAGGATGCATATATGTAGGACAGGTTAAATCAACAAAACTACTGTTGATACACGGGTATTCACACCTCTCCTACATGTCCATTAAAGGTTCCCCCATATCAGCCATTGAATTGTGCCACGTCGTGGTTGTAAAATTGTTTTAAAATGATAGTGTATCTGAACATTAAATTAGAATAATATTATAAATATCATAAATTTATTATTTATACAAGATAACGATAAGGAATTATGTACAACAATATTCTTTTTAGAAAAAATGTACCAAATAGGTTTAAACATTGTCATATTAAAAGACAACAAAAATATTGTATTTTTGATAAATAGTTTTTTAATTGTTTTGCAGATGTAAATGTATTTCTCCAGTTTATAATAAAAAAGCTTTTATGAATAATTTTACAACATATTGAATAAAAAAACATTACAGGAAATGCCTATTAGTCCATATTCGATGTTATGAGGCAGGTGAACATTAAAACCATTTAAAACGCTGAAGTGTTATATTCTGGTATTCGAGAAATTATGAACTGGAAAATTTTAATATTAAAGATTGGTCAATATCTGGGACCTTTACCTATAGAAACATACAGAGGCACAGTAGTTTACTGCATAGGACGTTCAATTTTATTTGGTTTATATATTGCTTCTTTATTACTAGTTTTCATAGATATACTGAAAGAACAGAAAATTGAAATACTTAAAATGGCATTGTTCTTTTTGGGGTTTATCATGGTAATAATTTCTTATTCAATCAATTTATTTGTCAAAATCTGCAAAAGAAGAGAGTGGCAACTATTTTTGAAAAAACTAACTGAACTTAATCAAATTGCCACTAAGCCTAATAGTTTAATTTCCAAACTATACACATCGTTTGTACTTATTTTTTGGGTTGTTGGTCGATGGATATATTTTCAGCTTGATTATAATCACATGAAGTGGAATGTTAAATGCGCTTTTATTGGAAAGTCGCTCTTTCTCCTGGAAGTTAACTACATTGTTATACTGGTTTTAGAGACGTGTATTATTTTAAAGTCAACCTACAATTTATTAACACTGCTATTAAAACAAATGATATCCGAAAGAATACAAAGTACAAGATTTTTTGAGAAAAATATAACAATTATCAAAGAAAAATTAATACTTGCACACGAAGTTGTGGAACTATTTAATTCAGTTGCAGGATCTTTAGTATTTATGCAAATCGTATCACTGTTTGTTTTAGTTCTACAGGCTTTTTACATAAATGCGCGCTTATACGAAACTGAAGGTTATAAGCATTTGATCATTGTCACTAAGTGTATAGTAAGTTAAATTAATATTTTGTTTTCTAAGTTCTGCTTGCTATTATGCTAAATTGAGTACAGAATTTAATTTTAAAAATATTGTATCTACAAATTAGATGCGCGATCTGATTCAGTACCTACTAAAAATTGAGCACGTTCTAATTTCTTGTACTAAAAATGATGAAATATTAACTAAAAGTGAGGTTACTCTCAACTGTTCTTAACAATTTTTTAAACAAATTGTTATTCATTTGTAAAAAGTTTTTATATGCCAAAAGGTCTTCTACTAATAATTCCCATTCAACATAATTTAATATTCCTTTGCATAACCCTGTTCTCTCGAAATATTTTTTCTCCACATACGCTTTTTTAAGAAGTGTGACTTTTTTCTTAAGAGCGTAGGCGCAAAATTTAAGGGCTAATGCTTTTTAAATGCATTTGTTGTTATTTATACTGTGGTTAAACTGGTATTCCCAGAAACCAAAGCGGGCCATGCCATATAGTCCAGTCTGGCTCGCAAGTATTGTTGTCTTAAATAAAATGGACCATCCTAATACATGCTGCCATCTGTTGTAGAGTAGAGGAAATTTATATGGTCCACTCTGGTATTGAAGGAAAGTAAATGTTGGGTTTAAAACCAAACTTATCTAAAATTTCACAATTTTGTGGGATGGTACGTTTTGGTTCTCAACGCCTCATATAAAATAAGATAAAACAATAATAAAGAAAATAACACTGTTTTAAAGAAAACTACAAACCAAGTAATACAAAAAATCTAGTCAAGAAAGTTACATTTGATGACAACTGAATTTTGCATGATAAGACCAAACTCCATAGCTCAATTATCCACGTGTAGTCATTACAATGGTAATGGTTTGACTCAAATATAGTGTAGCTTTCGTCTCCGCCTAAAAATTAAAATTTTAATCGTCTTAATAATTATTTTACAGATTTTTAGCTTATGACTGAAAATTAAATAATATATATACCTATATATATATATATATATATATATATATATATATATATATATATATATATATATATATATATATATATAATTATATATATATAATGTTTCGAAAGATTTCTGCGATTAGTACAATTAAGACTAGACGTACTATTACAAGAATTCATATTAAAGTCAACAGTCTTTCGCGTTGAACCGCTTCAATTATCATTGCGCCGAGCTTTCGACATCCTCTTTGTTGTTTTCTTCACGGCTTCCGAGCTTCGCCCATCCGCTTCTATAAACCAAGAATTATCCTAGAAGACATAGAAATTGAAAAAAGGCCAAATTGTCTCAATGAAAGAGATGACGGCATAAGGTTACCTTCGACATGGAGACCTCTCATAAAGAAAATATCGTCCGCTCCATCTGCCAATCAAAATCCTACTGTAAGAAATATTCGCGCCAACCCCCGAGCCAATTCCCGCGCAAATCCCCACGCTAACCCCACGTTAGCCTCCACCCAAATTCTCCTCTTTGTCTGAGACTCCCGTTTGTAGTAAATGGTTTTGATTTTCTTTTTTGATTGATGACATAATTCATATTACTGTTGTAAATGTTCTTAATTACCCTTATCATTTGGTTTCTAGTACCTCTCTTCTCTAATAGTTTTCATAGTTTTTGCCTTGGTATCGTGCTATAAAAAGCCTTTTCAAGGTCTATATACGCCAGATACATATATTTTCCTGTTGCTGATATTTTTCTAGTATTTGTTCGATAGTAATTTTTTTTTGATGTTAATTTCATTTTGCCAAAAAAGTCACTTAATACTGTATGCGCTATACTAACGATATGAATGATATTAATTTTTCTCTTTGTTTCAGATGGACTGTGTTGTCCTTATCCTATCTTGTGACTTAGTCGAGAAAAAAGCAAAAAAGTTTAGAGACACATGCATTTCCCTGCAACTTCTTAACAGAAATGAAAACGCTACTATTGTACAACTTACAGATATGTCGACATATCTAATGCCCAAATTTACTGCTGGTGGATTTTTTGTCATAAACCAGCACCTTTTAACATTGTTTATTTCCAATGTAATGACATATTTTATAATTATTTTACAGTTAATGTAATATTGTAATTGCCTTATGACTAGTATACTTTGATTGGAAACAATGTGTGGAAGATCAAGCTCTTCTGAAGTTATTTATATATTCTTACCGGATCACACTAAAGTTTTATGTGAGGAGGCTGGGGCACAATGAAACATATAGGTTAGTTTTACCCGTAGCTATTCCAACTGAGACTTTTTTTAACTTTTTATTTTTTTCTTGTTATCAGAATCTAATCTATGTAAGAAATGCGTCAACCGCATTTTTTGTATTATGTGTGACTGTGAGCGGCCATTTTCCAAAAAATTAATTTATTTTTATGGCGCTCCATTCCCGAGATACAATGAAACAGAGCAAGGGATACTATGAAACGACTGAAAAAAAAACATATCTAAAGAAAAATTATCCAATTATTCTACAGTAGCAAGAAAAGGCATCTGGAGTAAAAATAGGTTCAAGTGGTTCTATTGAGGCACAAACACAAAATCATTTTACATTTAGCTCATGTAAAAATGGTGAAATCGATCCCAAATGAAATTAAACCTTTTTGTGTCTCAGTACAGTTAGTCACAGACGAATATTCCAACAGCATCTTTAGGTCTGTGCAGGCTCCACGAAGTTGTTGCATTTTCGGTATCGTAAGAATTTAAACTCGTAGTCTCCCTTTATCTTCATCTTGGTGATCCCATCAACGTAGAATTTGGATTGGCTCCTAGTTTTGAATTCTATTATTACCTAACCATCTAAAGCAGGAAGACTCAGCAGCAAACAAATTTATCCATGTGCATATAGTCGTCCATGTCTACATATTGAAAATCTTCATCATCATGCTCTGATGAATCAACGTCTGATGTTTGTGCAGATGTTTTGTTCTTAGCTCCAAACTACCTCCTTTTTGCTGCCTTCTTCATGGAAAGTGGAACCGACTTATTCTCTTCTGTAATGGTCTTCATTTCCGGAGAGCTCATAGCTATCATACTCTTGCCTTTCTTCCTCAGTTTTCGATCAGTTTTTCTTTCTCCTGTTTTTGGATAACCACGAAAATCTTCAGAAGAGAGAAAGACTTGACTTGAACCAGCTCCTCTGAGAACTATTGAGCGACTCACTTGTCACAGTATAACCTTGTATTTAGGGTGGTTGATGATCCACAGTGCCACCAGGCGATCGATCAGTCATATAATAGCACAAGAAGTCTGCATCAGTAAAAACATGTCAATTAAATGGATATATCTCACTTGTTTTAGTATTGTTCTGAAGCTATTTTCTTGTGGCATTTCAAAGTAATTACTATTTTAATGGGAATAAGCCACAATTAAAGGTTAAAAAAGGTTTATTGACGTTTCAATCTCCACTTCGGAAATCGTTCTCAAAATACAAACATTAATAAATTAAACAAATTTTGTTTTTTGTTACTTGGTGAAAAATTCTTCTAATAATTTAATTTTATCTGACTCATTTATATTGACAATTCAGACATATATTATACATTTTAAAGTAGACGACTTTAAATTGATATTGCCAATATTGCTGAGTTGCGTTCCTGGGACGACTTTCTTGTAAGATAGTTCATTCGATTACATGAAATCAACTTTAACTCGAGAATATCCGTCAGAAAAAATCATAGCATGTAATTCGTCTTTAAAAAGACAACCACATGCCATGATGACAGTAAAATTCTTTAAAATTTGATTAAACACATATTTAAATTACAAATCAAAACACAAGATCAATATTAAAAAGGGAATCATTAAATCCTTATACGATAGAGCCAAAATTGCTTGTTCTAACGAAAATTCGTTCTTAGAGGAAAAACATTTGTTAACATCTGTTTTATTAAAAAATGATTATCCCTTATCGTTTATTAAAAACGGTTCTTTTTTTTCATCATCACTTTGAAACATTAACGTTTCCATTAGACTAATTGTCAAGTTGTTATCATTTCTAGTACATATTTAGGGCGTTTAATGCCAGAAAGACCTGCTTCACTATCCATATAAAAATTCGCGTACGAAATAAAAAAATAACTCGCTTTATACTCTCGTTAAACGCTGACAAAAATTCATATACCTATCCCACTTCTAATGCTAAATTCATAATAAAGGCTGTGCTAAAGGTTGAATTAAAATGTAAGTAAACACATATCGTTCAGTGAAGACAACCTCCCTGGTGGGGGAAACCGAATGTTGCCGATGAGCATGCGCAGCGAACGTGTTAAATTGAACACCCTTGTCTCATCACCAAATTCTGGATACTATTTGTACAACATTTCGAAATAATTGAAAAACAGATCTACATTCTCGTTGGTAAAAGAAATAGCATGAGATATACTGCGAGCCTCAGGGTTTTTTTGGGAGAGTTTGGGGTGCCTTTTAAAAAAATTATAAAACCAGTCAATGCCTGCTAGTTTCTTTTTTTTTTCGCATGATGGAGGACATGGTATTTTGTTCATCACTGCCATTTCATATGCAAGTCATCGACAATCTTCTACTGGTAGACCATAGTACATTTTAGAGGACAAAATTAGGAGGTTTTTAGATTCTCCTCTTGCTTTGCTGTGAAAACCATCCTAAATGAATAATTAGGCGCATATCTCATATTTTCTTCACTATGTGCTTTCGTTTTTATGACATATCTTGATAACGTGACATGGTTCACATTTTTTAACATCTTCAGCCTTTATGTCATCTTCAACAAACAGTCCCTTCGCTTCCGCTGTCAGTTCACCACTCTGAAATACATAGAAAAATACTGTTTACTGCACAATAAAAAACAAATGGGACACAATAAAATACTAGTGCGGCTCCAGGAAACCTTTTATTACATTATGAAATGTTAAAAGAGCAGATTGAATAAAATAATTACTCTTACCTTTTAAATTTAAAATCTCTATGAATGGGAATTTTTGTTTCACCACAAAAAACTTCACCTCTTGGAGCCTGTCAAGCAACTACGACTAGTGGAAATGATGCGATTGCTGGCTTTGTTTAGGGTCACCCTTAGCGTTCTTTGTGAGAATCTTATTGCACTAGAATACTTTTCGTTTCGTTCTGTGCACTGACTATTTCATTGTGTCCCGTGTTTCATTGTGTCCCGTTTTTCATTGTGTCCCAGCCTTCCCTTCTTTAAATTAATGTTATTAGATAATTCGATAATGCATTAAAACCAAACAATATTAAGTGTCACCGATTTTATACCACACCACTATCAATATTTTGCACAAAGTTAGTAATTTTTATACTGGAATCTATCGTAAGTAGACGAGCAAAATCAGTAGTTAGTGATGAGTAGGTAGCAATGAAAGAATAATTACTCTAGAAATTACGTATTTTGTTTAATAATGATGCACAATATGCACCGAATTATGATGCACGTGTGGAAGATAAAAATGAGTTCTTGGAAACTTTAGCATCTGTGCTAGATAATAAAATCTTATTATCCTAGGAGACTTTAATGAGCGTGTGGGTAGGAACCATAAAAGCAGTATTTTAGTACCGTTTGGAGAGGAAACAAATACTGATAGTGGAGTTCGACTTATGGAATTATGTCAACAATATTCTCTAAAAATTTTAAAAGCCCATTTTCAGCACAGCGACATACACAAGTATACATGAAGCAATCTAGTCGAAACCTTAAATCAATAATTGACTATGTCTTGATTAACAAAAGATAGGACAAGACCTTTAGACCTTTAGACGACAAGTGAAATGAGGAGCAATCTCCTAATCAGAGAGAAAAGACAAGTGAATGGATTAGTACAAGAACACCAAAATGTAGAAAAATATATGTGAAACAAAAAAAGCAGTAAAGTAGACTCAAAAATGAATTTTGGGGTAAAAAATATTATGAGGTTGGTAGACTCCTCGGAAACTCAAAATCAAGAGCTGGCTGAAAAACAATTAATATATTAAAATCAGACAAAAAAAAGGTTTTGACAATCAACCCGATTGAACTATTAAACTGGAAGAAATATTACGAAGATACTAAGAATAGAGCGAATAGTATCTAGAATAGTAGTATAGTACAGTACGTAAATCTTTCAGCTGGACATAAGTAATATACATTGAGGTAAGTGTGGCAACTGCGCTTTCTCGAGTCTATGCCAATATCCCACCACAAGCGATATCCCACTACAATGCGATTAATATCTCGATAATCGGCACCTTAGAATCTGTTAGCTGTGCGTAATTATGCATTTATTTTCAATTGGTACCGTTAAGCAAAGAATATCGTTTTAACATGTTTATTTACTTCTCTAGAAAAGGTTTAAAATAAATAAATGGTTGTATCAAAGCAATTCTTTGTCAGAATGTGTAGATCTTTTTGCTAATACTTTCGAAAATAGTAATAGATCTATACATTGTCGACAAACAATTGCAAATATTGTAAATAGTGTTGACACATTATTGTTTACAAGATTGTACTGTGACAGCAGGAAATCGAAAGAAGAGATGAAAGTATTTGTGTGTATGTATTTGAAAAGAATGTGTCTCACAAAAATGATATATTTATAAAAAAATATCTTTTTCATCGATGAATTGTCATTTTCAGCACTGGGTCATCACATTCCTTCGAGAACACGGTATTGGTCTCAGGAAAATAAACATCGAAGTATTGTACATTACACCCAACGCCCTCAAGAACTTAATGTGTGGACCAGCTTTTTAGGTGACCATGTAATTGGTCCATTTTTCAATTTTCATTGAGGGAATTCTGAATTCAGCTGAATATCTTGCTCGTTTACTTCTTCTTCAAGTGCCGTCTCCATCAATGGAGGTTAGCGGTTATGGTGGCAAACGTTTGTCTATCTTCAGCTGTTCTTAAGAGTTCCTCAAATCCAAGTCCTGTCCAGTTTCTGATATTACGTAACCAGGACAATTTTTTTCTTCCAATTCCTCGCTTTCCTTCTATTTTGCCTTTTATTATCAACTGAGGGATGTAGTATTTCTCGTTGCGCAACAAATGCCCTAAATAACTGGTTTTTCTTCTTTTGACTGTTCTCAATAGTTCTTTTTCTAAATTGAGTCTCGCTAGTACTTCTTCATTTGTTTTTCGTGCTGTCCAAGGAATTTTTAAAATTCTACGGTACACCCACATTTCAAATGCCTCGATTCTATTCAGGCTCTTTATTTTTAAAGTCCATGTTTCGACTCCGTAGAGAAGAACAGACCAGATAAAACATTTTACAAGTTTTAATCTCAATTTAATATTTATATGTGTATCGCAGAATAGAACGCGCATCTTAAAGAAACTATCCCTAGCTTGAGCAATTCTCGCTTTAATTTCTTGTTCTGGGTCCAGCTTGCAATTAATCCAACAGCCAAGGTATTTGTATTGGTTTACCTGTTCTAAAATATTCCCATTTATTTTTATAGGTAAGGGGATATTCTGTTTTCTTTGGATCACCATTACTTTTGTTTTTTTTTCGTTGATCTTCATTCCAAACTCGACAAGCATCCTTAAGGTGGTCTATAACCCTCTGTAAGTTTGTGTCTGTATCAGCCAGTAGGACAGTGTCATCTGCATATCTTATGCTAGATATTGGTTCTCCATTAATTTTTATTCCTGTGGAAAGGTTTTCCAAGGCTTGCTTGAATAGTAGTTCCGAGTAAAGATTGAACAGCATAGGGGATAGTATGCATCCTTGCCTTACTCCTTTATTTATACTAATATTTCTAGATGTATGATCGTCGATCCTAATCTTGGCACTCTGCCTCCAATATAAGTTCTTAATTAATCGGAGATCTTTGCTATCCAAGTTGATGCTCTGCAAGGAATTTAACATTTTATTATGGTTTACGCGATCAAATGCCTTTTCAAAGTCTACAAAACATAGAAAGACATCCTTTTGTTGGTCGTAACACTTCTGCAGCAGTACTTATAATGAAAACAAGGCCTCTCTGGTCCCCATTCCGGCTCTGAATCCAAATTGATCGTATCCAACTTCTTTTTCACACCTTTTGTATACCCTATTGTGAAGTATTTTTAATAGAATTTTAAGCATTTGGCTCATAAGACTTATTAATCTAAAATCTGCGCATCGCCTGGAGTTAGCTTGTTTTGGAATGGGAATAAAAATAGATTCTAACCATTCCTCTGGTATTTCCCCAGTATCGTAGATTGTATTAAACAAAATTACTAACAAATCAATGTTATTACTTTCGATCAATTTAAGTATTTCAGGATAAACTTCATCAGGTCCAGGGCTTTTATTGGTCTTTAATTGTTTAATGGCATATTCCACTTCGACTTTTAGAATTGGTGGGCTTTCAGTGACATTATTTATTGTAATGTCTATTCTTTCATCTCGGAACAGCTGTTGTATAAATTTTTCCCATTCTTCTATTTTGTCTTTGGTGTTATGAATTAACTCTCCGTTGTTATTTACCAGTGGGCAATGTTGTTTTTTGTGGATGAATGAAAATTCTTTCACCTTCTTGTACATATTAAAGTACGTTGCTCGTTTACAAGATAACATTATTCCAGCTATTCAGAATCTCCCAGATGTACGTGTAGAAGATGTCTGGTATCAACAGGATGGCTGTTCCGTTCATATTGCGCGTATCGTGAGAAATTATTTAAACACAATTTTTCAGGATCGCATTATAAGCAGAACAATCCAAATTATATGACCTGCGAGATTTCCCGATTTGGCTCCCATGGATTTCTTTTTTTAGGGACATATTAAATACACCTTCTATGACAACGATCTCGAGAGGGCACATATTCTAGTTGATTTAGAAAATAAAATAAGAAATGCATGTGCTGCGATTACGCTACAACAGCCTTTAAACGTAATAGACTAGGTTATTGTCTTGCAAAAGAAGGTGGTATATTTGAACCTTTTTAGTTTACTTGTTATTTTGTGCAGTAGAATGTATTGTTTGTTTTCAATTTCTCTAAATAAATTATTTATTTGTGTTTAACTACTTTTAGAATAATATTTTTTCTTTTTTCGGTGGGTATAGTCCACAAAAAAACGTTTCAGGGGTTTTTAACTGCATTGCAATAACTTTAAATTATTTACGTAGCAGAATTAAATTCCCCGAAGCACACGCAATAGAATCTTAATTGATAGTAACAGTTAAAACTAGAACGTTTGCGGCCTTGTTACAGCATAAGGAACAAAATTGTGTCTATGCTGTGGCCTTGTTGATAGCAGCGGGCTTGAGAGGCCCACTTATCTCAATGTATATTACCTATGTCCAGCTGAAAGATTTACGTAGTCTAATTTAGATAATAAAAAAGGGTGCCAAGAAAAAATGCAAAAGTTGTAGAGCATTGAGTGTGAGGTCATGTACTGGTCGGCTATATGGAAGAATTTTAAGATATCGACTAGAAGAAGAAATAACAGATGTAGAAGAGTAGAAGAGATTTATAGCTGGTAGGTCTTGTACAGATTTCGGTTAGATATCCAAGTGGCAATAATTTAGAGGACGATGGTTCGGGCCCTAGCCCGGGACAGAAATACAAGAAGGCTAATGTAGTAGTCTCTCTCAGTCAGCTAATCAGTAAGCTGAAGAAGTTGTGGCTTGCAATGAAATAAGGATATTATTGCTAAGAAAACGAATATATCACAATAGAAAAACATGATGCAAAGGATATAAAAACCGACGCAGGGGAGATTAGAAGAATACAATATTGCTGATATTTACGCTTTCAGTTAAATAAAAGTGAAAAGGATAATACAGATATACAAAACAAAATAGGAAGAAATAAAGCTAAAACGAGTAAGATATATTACCTACTATGAAATAAAAGTTTGTCAAATCAAACAAAGAAAGAGTTGTTCAGATTTTGTAACACACGGAGCAGAATTGTGGACATTCTCAATAAAAATTATTATTGATGAACAGGTTTTTTATAGAAGATTTTGTTAACTTACATTATTGGATCGTGTCAGAAATGAAGAAATTCGAAATATAATGGATATAAAAACGAGGTTAATAATAGGATAGAAGCGAAACAACAGCTATCCTGGTAGAGATGAGAAGAATGCCATATAAAAGATTACCGATCCAAATGTTTAATTGGGTCCCATAAAGAAGAAGGGGGATTGTCCAGCAAAAAGACGGAAAGAATGTATCAAAGACTCAATGAGAAGAAAAAATTGGGAAGGAGACTCCTGAAATGATAGAAAATAATGGCGTAAGGGGTGCGGTAAACGGCCAAGTTAGCTGTAAAAAATCGCTAAAGTTTATTCATTTAGCAAATTCCCATCTGTAAACATGAGCACGTGTTGATATTCGCCCTCTCAATCGTCAAGAGGCTATTAAATATAATTTATTGCCTTAAGCCAGACGGATTCTCATGTTACAGATCCAAACATGCCAGTCTGTTTAAATTCAAATTGTAGCATATTGCTTTTTTATTCAAAATGTTTACTTTGTTATGTATCTCTCAGTTAATGAATGTTTTATTTTAACACACTTTCCTTCAATGGAACAATAAATTTTGCTCACAGTGATTAAATTTCAAGAAATTCTTACACTAATAGTTTCAAAAGTAAATATTTTTAAAAATCATATAATATACCTCAGTACGACCCTGTTTGGCTTTCACGTGCGTTTATTGATGAATGGGAATATGTAAAACGAATGAAGTTTAGAATATTATATAATATAAATCTATTGCAAGTAGAAAATCGTAATATTTTTCTAATTACAATTTTGGACGCTAGATAAAACTTATAAGGATTTACCTTTACTCATTGATTTATTTAAAATATCTAAATTAATTAAGGACTTAGTAATACTGGTTTTACAGACCGTAAGTCCTTATTCAGCGGCTTAATACTTTTTAGCTGCTAAGATTATAGAGTCAAACCTGTAAAACTATATAGAATAATAGAACTTTATAGTGAATTTTTATTAGGACACATCTAGCAGAAGAGTATGTAATAAAACAAAATTAACAAATTAATGATTAATTTTGGTTCTAAAATTAAGAAAGTAAAAATATTTATTTTCTAAAATAAATGAAAACCAATCAAAAGTATTAAAAAATAAAACTACAAATATTAAAGTTGTTTTTACAAGAGAAAGGAATTAATAATTAAAAAATAAATGCACGATAAAAATGTATATTTTAGTCGTTCTTCTGGAGTATCCTATGTAAAAAAAATTTAAAATGCAAAATAATCTTCTAGTTGCCTACTTATATTTGAGTGTTTGTAAATTAATAAACTTTTTGGTGTTTTGTAGGGTTTTATTTATCCCAAATTTATTTTAGCAGCTTCAAGTTATCAAATCGTATAACTTGAAGCTGCTATAACATAGAATTACACAGAATGTTTCAATTAAAACTTTTAAATGAATTACCTAAGGTAAAGTTTCCAAAATCCGTCCCCTGTCCTAATTTCGTCCCTACTGTAACTTCTACGGACAGTACTGCAACCTTGCGAGAGAGTAAGGAAACTCTTCAAAACGATCCAGTCATAGATAAGAGGGATCCAGTGTACTAGTGGCAGTGACGTAGGATTCTTTGTTCTGTTCACTTAACCTTAAATTTTTCATAAATAGTTTATGTGATAACTTGCTACAGTTTGTAATCTACTTTAAATACTTATATTGACGCCTAAAGGTAAGTTTAAACTGATTTATCGATTGATAATAATAGAATGCTTTTTGAGTATTATATTTCATTTGCCACAGGCCACAGCCGTATAGTTGTAGTCGTTTCGTCACGAACAGCGGCCATGTTTTATATAACGGAATTCCTAAATCCGTCCCCTTTGAGGTTCACAAATCCGTTCCGGGACGGATTTAGGAATCTTTTCATATATTTTTCTTTCAATAAATTTTAATTTTCCCTGACTACTTAAATTATTTTTTATGGATATATAATCACTTTTCGATATGTTTTAATAGTTTTAACATGTAGACACCTTAGTCTTGAACAGTAATGTTGTTATTAAACTTAGAGTTCTGTGAAAAAGATGAAAATTTTAAGAATTGCGTAAATTGGTAAATCAATACAAGGTCTAAATTTTTTCAGATGGCACAACGCAAAGCGTGGAATCCTGATGTCATGGTGAGAGCTATCACTGCTGTGAGAGATAAAGAAATGGGATATAAAATAGCTGCTAAGACCTTTGGTGTTCCGAGGGCTACTTTAAAAGATTATGTCAAATCTAAACGCACACCAGAGGAATGTGTGAAATCAAAATTTGGAAGGAAGCCCGTTTTTACAGCTGACCTCGAGAAAAGTTTTGTCGTACACTGTCTGGATATGGAGCAGCATTATTATGGACTGACTATTTCTGACCGGAGGCGATTGGCTTACCAGCTAGCCCAAGTACCTCATCCTTTCTCGAATGAATCAAAGGATGCTGGCAAAAAGTGAGTTAGACTGTTTTTTCAGACGACCACAGAACTTGTCAATGGCTAGAGCTAAAGGATTCACAAAAGAAAATGTTGACAAGTATTTCTCTATCCTGAAGCCTGAACTCGAAGAAAATAAACTTTGACCCCTCAAAAATATTTAATGTAGACGAAACAGGGATATCTGTAGTCCAGCACAAAGCTACTAGAGTAGTTACCTGTAAGAGGAAAAAGCAAGTGCATAAAGTTTCATCTGCTAAACGTGGATCCACAACCACAGTCATAACCTGTATGTCAGAAGCAGGCCAGTATATTCCACCCTTGTTAATATTTCCACTTAAAAGGTGGCAGGAAGAATTGCTTGACGGAGCTCCCCCGGGGTCAGTAGGCGGATGTTCAGATTCAGGTTGGGTAACTGGTCCTTTATTTCTTAAGTGGTTTAAACACTTCAGTTCCATTGTGAACCCATCAAAAGAGAATCCTGTTTTGCTTATCCTTGATGGTCACTATTCCCACACTAGAAATCTCGAACTTATTGACATTGCAAGAAAGTCAGGAGTATCTATAGTTTGCCTTCCTCCACACTCAACAGACAAACTACAGCATTTGGATGTATCGTTTATGTTTCTTTTGAAAACTAGATACGCAAAAGCTATAGAACAATGGTTTTCTAGTAACCTAAATAGAGTTGTCAGGAAACTCAGTCTCTTTTGTGAGGCGTATCTTCGTGCAACTACTCTTGAAACGGCCGTCAATGGGCTTAGGAAGACCTGGATCCATCCATTTAATTCTGATGTCTTTCAGGAGCATGATTTTATTGCTAGACAACTTGAACAGCAAAAGGTGCCTGCCAATGGACGGGATAATGACAACCAGAATGTTCTAGTCCCACCTCAAGCGATCAGTCCACGAGACATCCAGAATGTTTCAGTCCCACCTCAAGTGGTCAGTCCACGAGACATTCAGAATGTTCCAGTTATCGAACCTTCCACATCTTCTAGAGCCGGTACTTCATTCTTGGTAACTGGATCTCCTCACAAAACTTCTCTCACAATCTCTTTACAAAAGAAACAAATGGCAGAAGAGAAGAGGCAGTCAAAGGCCAAGAAACGTCTCATCATGGAAGATAAAGTAAATCCTAGCACATCATTGAACAAACGTCTCAAGAAAAAAACAACGAAGTGGAATTTAAATTCAAGTGACTCTGAGAACGAAACAGAAGTTCCACTGGTATCAACCGATGATGAGGATAGTTCTGGTGATGAAGATGCACCATGTGCCATTTGTGGAAAACGTTTTTCACAAGACAAGCGAGGAGAAAAATGGATAAGGTGTTCGGAATGCTTCAAGTGGTGCCATGAGATGTGTTCAACTTCAACCAAGGTCAAAAATTTTGTTTGTGATTTGTGTCTGGAGGTGTAATAGACAGAACTTATGTATCAAAATGTATAAACATGTTTCTATCTCAATAAATTTATTATAACAGATATTAGTACTGTTTAAATCATGTTTTACAAAAAAATCATACATTTTAACTAGGAATGGGTGGGGGACGGAATTGGGATACCATTTTTAAAAACCCGAAATTTGCTTTATTTTGTTATTTATGACATAGACTTAGACATGGAGTTAAGTTACTTAAATCAGTTTTTTCCATTATTTTAACTCTAAATCAAATTTCAGAATTTAAGATTTTGCTTAGGGGGACGGTATTTGGCACTTTACCTTACTTACAGTAACTAGACAGTTTAGTCCAGGTTTCCAGGGTATGACGGTAAAAATAATAGAAAACCTCGCCTAAAATAATAGATATTGCAAACTACATAAATCGCTAAAACTTGCCTCGTACGAGGTAAATTCTTCGATCCCCTAAGGCACCTAGACTCCTTATAGACAGAAAACGGGAAAACCAAAACCATTAAGTAACACATAACAACGCATGGGATATGCATCTCCGTCCGTCGATTCTTGTTTTCCTTACGTATACCCAGTTCATTTCTTATGACATAAACTCGATAAAAATACATTGAAATTTATAAGGCGGTGCATTTATATCGGTTTTTAATAATGTGAACATTTTTTTGTGGTTGAATTAAAAATAAAAGCGCATTTCTTTAAAAAGATAAACCAAAAAATACACTCTTATTGAAAATAAAAAATAATTCCTAATAAAATAAGAAATAATTCTTTATGCTCTAGAGAAATGATTCAAATATTTGACCTTCTACGGCTGAACAGTATTCCAATCAGTCATAAAAACTTCTGCAAACAGATGTAAGAGTTTCTGCTGTAACAGAGTTGGAGACTTCTCTTATTCGGTTTTTTAATTCATCCAACTTTTGGGCTCTATATAAGCACCCTTTCATATAAATGGCAAGAAGAATGGAAAACGAACATAGAGCTGAATGGGCAATATCTCTCATACCGGATGTGAGAGACTGGGTAGGACACGGCCATAGAGAAACTAACTTCTTCACACAGTTCCTCACGGGGCACGGCTACTTCAAAGCCTACCTGGCAAAGATAGGAAAGCAAAAAGACGACAACTATGTTGACTACCGTGTTAACGAGATGGAGGAACACGGTGTGTTCGATTGAATAAGGTTCACGAACGAGAGGGCAAAGGGTGAGTGAAATTAGGGCGAATAATATAATGAAAGTGGTGGGAAGAGGAGAAAATTAATACAAAGAAATCCTGTGGGTAATAACTCGAATATTAAAAAAGAAAGAGATCCTATAAAGGAAATGACAGCAGACATACACGCTAAAGGAGAAAAAGGGAAGAAAAAGAAGCTGCGCATGCATATTAGGGCAGTCTAAACAACACTAGCTGCGCATGTGTGGCTCAGAGTGGTTTTAGTTGGTAGACTGAGTATTATAAATGCGCCCGAGGACACGACTTCTAAGAGGGCAAATGCACTCGGGTGTATCGTTTTACTCTAAATTCAACACACGCCAGATATACTTTTCGAGAGACTCAACTGGTCCAGTCTTTAGAAGATTTTGCACTCCCAACAAATAAAAGACTCTAATGGGGTGGATTCAAAGCGATCATAGTAATCATCTGAAAGTTCATTGATACAGTTTTGTAACAGAATTGATGATAAATGAAGCTTTTTATTTTTTGGTTTGTGGAGGTTTCTAAAGGCTAAACAGCAAAAGACAACTCTTAAAAACTAAAAGGCAAAACAAGCATTAGTAAGATTAATATTGCGGGATAAAGTACCGATAGCAACAAAGAAGATGTTGAAATAACAAAGAATGTAATTAAACAATTAAACGTTCTCTAATTGAAACCAACAAAGAAAAACTTTAGTACGAAACACAAATTAAAAGAAAATGTTAAATGGAAGACGAAATGTTGAATCCTATGAAACAAACAAGATTAAAAAAAACAAAAACGAATAAAAATATTCTCAACTGCAAATGGAAATTAGCAATAAATTCGAACAGGCAAAACAGGAGTGATTTCTATCCAAATACCTAGATACAAAGAAGTCAAACAAGATCCATTCAACATGTATAAAAATGTAAAAGAATAATTTGATATAACCTGGCAACTTAGTAGTTCAAAATTAGCAGGCAAAAACATGTTGATGAAAAGTTTGTGTAGTAAGAAAAAGTCAAATACAGGGTATTCAATTAAAAAATATGTAACTTTAAATAATTTCTATAAATTGGACAACCTGTATATTTCTTACGAATTTTAATTTGCATCCACTACAGATCTAAGTATTTGTGCCGAAGAAATTTTTAATATCATCGACAATTTTCCTAGTAGGCTCCATCCCTTTGAGAGTGTCGCACCTTATGTAGAATTAGAGAGATCTACATATCTACGCATTTCTTGTGGAATACGAACCACTATATGTCAAGGTTCTTAGGATTGTGTTGCTGTAGTAAATCACTTCATATTTTTTTCCTTCCGCTTCTCATAGTCTGGAGTGCTTTTTAGCGTTCTCCAAAATATGTCCCCATCTTTCTCCGTCCATCAATTATTAATTCTTATAAACCCTTTATAACCCGCTCTTTCCATCTAACCCACTTCTTCTTTTCCTAATCTGCAAGCTTTAACTGCTTTAAACTGCATAATTTATAAATTGGCAAACAGAAGAAATATTGCTCCAAATTCAATAGTGTTCTTCCTTTACCAAGAGGAACGTCTGTATCAAATTTTAAGACTCTAGGGCTTTTCCTTCAATATCTAAGATAACAACACGATTTTAATAATGACCGGTTGGTTGCTTAATAATAATTAAACCTTAATAATTTATGAAACATGAAAGCGAAAGGTGTTAATAACTGAATGGGCTATTAATTTCGGTAATAAAATTATCAACAACTTGTGTAAATTTCTCCAAACGTATGCAACATACATTACATTAATCGATTTCATGCTGATGCCAAGTTGAGTTATTTACTATATTATAAAATACCTATATTTTTTTCTCAAACCTGTCAATAGAAAGTTTTACCTCAAAAAGATAAGCCAATAAATTATTATACATGAGCAAGCAATATTTAAAACAACTCCAGTTAAATATGCAGACTTTAATCCGAAATTGAATACCTATTTAACAAAATTTCCCATGTTTTATGTCAGTTTATTAAATTAAAATATTCGAAAACATTGAAAAACTGTTAACAATAACTTTATATTAAGCCCACGTAAAAATAATTAAAAGACGTCAATATATAAATAATTTAAAAATTAGTATGAAAGTCATGAAAATTAAGAATGCTCTTCCGCTCCTCGTATTTTAAATATTGAAAATTGAAATGAAGTTTGACTTTGACAGTATATAACAAACACTCTGGTCACCTCTGGTTGTCAATTGTCGTTGCCGTTCTTGCTTATTATTTGTTTACACTGTTCCACCTGTACCCAGGTATTTTTAATACCAAATAGCATACACCTAAAGCTAGAAAGAGAACACCTGACATTATACAAACACTACGGATATCAACATTATCAACGAACAAGTCTTGTTTTCTAAAAAGATATTTTTCCTGTGTCAGAAATGTGAATAGAATGTAAATAAGTTTAATATGTACGAGAATAAGGCGTAAAAATAGATTACATTTAGCTCTTTTTCTCATAAGTGTAGGTTAATCTAATTTAAATAATAGAGTATAAAAATAACATAATTATTAAGGGACGATTATTAAGATACTAAAAATTATTTAACATTGCATTATTTTGTTTTAGTGACAGAAAAATATGCAGAATGCCTTTTAAATTAAAACTAAAAAAGTCCCGACATTATAGTGTAGTATCAAATTCATTATTTGTAATATCTGTCGAAATTCTTGATGGAACTACTGTAGAATGTACCCTTTCTTCAGAAAGTACTGGACAAGACTGTTTAGATGTAGTATGTCAAAAGCTCAGTTTAAATCAACCAAAATTCTTTGGACTTCAATATATTAGTAAACACAGCGATAACAATTTGTGTTGGTTAGAATTGGATAGACCTATAAAAAGGCAATTAGATAAACATGCAAAAGGTCTATGTGTATGTCTTAGGGTCATGTACTATGTTATATCTGGTGTCAGATTATTCAATGATGAGGTCTCACGGTAAGCTGTTTTGGTATGATTTTATGTAGTAATATGTACTGTATATTTTATGTAAGGTATAAGTAATACTGGATCCTACTTTATTTCACTTAAAAAATTTCAAGTCATTGTTACTGTAGTTTTCAGTTTGGGAGGGTCCTTTGCTTTTATTTCATGTGCCCTTCACGATTTACTTCAAACAGCTTAGGAATGGGTTTACAAAATTTTTTAAGTTATACTTGATCATCCAGAAGGCTGTATGTTAGAAAAAATTAGAAGTATAAATGTAAATAAAAAATATACAATATATTAATGGAAATCATTGTATTGAAAGTATAAAATTTTTAAATAGACATAAAATAGGATATTCATTTTCTGTACAATTTGTAAGCAGTTCTACAAAACAAATTGTAAAAATATCCCCTATGGAAGCCTGTTAAATTTTTTGTTATTATGATCAGATGATCTCTTCACTGTTGCCTACTTTATTTTTACCATCTAAGTACATTGTTTTATCTAGAGAAGTCTAAAGATAATGTTCTTAGGCTTCCCAAATATATTTTTTTACATTTAATATTTTGTAGATACCATTATTTTTTACAACTCAAACAAGATGTTATAGAAGGTAGAATATCTTGCACTCCACAACAAGCTGTAGAGTTGGCCAGTTATTCTATGCAAGCTGAGTTTGGTAATTTTGATGCTGAAAGACACACTGCTCATTATTTAAAAGATTTCCAGCTTTTTCCCAAGGTATGTTTCCAAGTTTATATAAATTTATTGTTAGACATATTAAAAACAAAATTTTAATGTAGGTACCATTTTTATAATATATATCAGCTGACCCGCTGAACTTCGTATCTTGTTAAAATGAAAAAGTATCACAGTTTAAGAAGCTACTCTTTTGAGTCTATTAAGTAACAGAAATCTCTAGGTAATTAAATTTATCCAGTTAAGGTGTCAATAGGGACTTTACCATTTCCAATATCTAACAACTGCTTTGAAAACACAATTGCACTTTGAACTTGTTGTAAAATCACTCCTATGTTATTTTTCAATTTGAGTGTCTCACATGAAATTGGATGATGTTAGGCATGTGTTTAGTTTGTCCTCAGCAGTTAATTGGGGAATAATTGAGTGGCTCAGTACCATACTTGCCTAAGCCGCTTTTTTATTATAAGTCAGACAGTAAGTAGATGTAAAGTAAATTGGCGATAATAAAAAAAGCACTCAATGTATAAACATTTTAATATATTTTGTAAATGAACAAGATACTACTTTAACTAAAAGTTATACAAAGAAAAATTAAACATGAACATGTAAATCATATTTTTGATAAGAACTTGTAGGCAACTTTGGCGCTAATACTAACTTTAAAATAACTAATACAGTTGTTGGATAGGCAATGATAAAATAGGTTAATAAATTATTACTCATTTTCAACATCAGACTCGATTAAATCTCCAGTTGGCTCTTCAATGGTCCATGATTGAAGCGATTTATAAAAATTGTGATGTTCTTGAGGTATATATTTAAGGAGATTGAATAAATCTTTCCTTTTTTCCTTTGTAATATGTCGTCCATGGGGATATAACAATGGTAGTTCAACAGGCAAATCAATAATTACAGGTCTACCATGACCAACTCTTTTTGCTAAATCAAGTTTACTAAAGAGATCATCATTTGTGTTTTTAGTACACAATTGTGTTTGTAGTACATGGTCTTGGGCTCCTTTTTGTGTAGTGGTATCCATTTGATTTTGAGCTATTCTACTTTTTCTTTCTGTACAGATATTTTTAGGTAAATTATGGACTCTTCCAAACTTCTTGTAGTAAAAAGTGATCTGCTGCCATCTTATGCATAACAAATTTTGCTGTTTTGTTTTTAGCCTTTTTAATTACTTTCAACCAATCATTTGGATGAAAAATTTGAGGATGATAGTTTTTCTCTTTTTCTATTACACCAAAATCTTGATCGCAGCTAGAAAAGATATGGCCAGGTATTAAAATTTTAAATCTATTTTTCAATTTCCAAGTTTTGCAAAATATAACTCAGTGCCAATATAACTTTAATGTTGCGATTTTAACCATCGCAACTATCACTGTAAATTGTAATTTCTTTGGTTGCTGTTGGTAGGCAGTTCTGAATGTGATCAATAAGACAAGATGTCACTTCTTGGGCTCCTCTGGAAGCTGTGTGTTCACCCCAAACATGCATGCAGCCAACATTATTTACCTCATCATAGATATCGAGATTGTACACCCAGAGTTGTTGCTTATAATATACTACACCAATGGATAACATAGGTGTAGGTAAAGTTTTGTGAAGGTCAAAAACCATAACTTATTTTGTTTCATTGCTGGATCTAGCTTCATCTCCATCTCTGTTTTTCATATCTCTTACTGCATCTGCTCGCCGCAAATGAAGTTCATATTGAATTTTAGCATTAGTATTGTCAGTGTCTTAAATTTGTCAGTTGGACACGTGTCTTTGTGCGGTTGATGAAAATGTAAGTTAAATTTACTATTGAATATGTATCGAAACATATACAGTGACACTGCTCAATGTCCTTTTTCAGTACACTGAGTTTTGTACAAGTCATATATGACTTTTATATTTAGATCGGGATTTAGATATTTTCTATTACTATCCCTGTGACAATAATGACTTTCATATGATGGAAATATCTCAATAAAACTGCATACTCTTTGCTCATCCTCTAAACTGGTCTTATTCTGTGGTACATGTTGTTCTCGTCGATCAAGCACAGGAGTCCCGGTTTTTGCGTTATCTTCAATGCATTGGTTAAAGTGCCATTGCAGACTGCTAGAGTTCCTTTAAAAAATTGTTTACAAACTACTTTATCTTCGCCGCTATCATCTTGAAGAATGTATTTTTGGGTTTTTTCTCTACAACTATTTTCCTTTTTCGTGTATTTTCTGGCAACATGTGAGACTTGTATCTGATCAATGAGGAATGATTACTTCATATCCCAATTCATACTATCTTCTTCTTCTTCAAGTGCCATCTCCGCGGCGGAGGTCGGCAATCATCATAGCTATTCGTACTTTTGAGACGGCTGCTCTGAAAAGTTCATTTGATGTACATCCGTACCACTCTCTCAGGTTGCGCAGCCATGACATTCTACGCCTCCCTATGCTTCTCTTTCCTTGGATCTTTCCCTGCATGATCAGTTGGAGCAAGGTGTATTTATTTATTTATATATGGCATCCATTTACTTACAATTTTTACAAAGTTACATCTTACAATCAATAAATTATTAAAATAACAATCACAAGTTTTACAAAGTTACACCTTAACAACAATAAATTATTAAAATAACAAACTTATTGTAAGATACTTTTTAGTTGTTTTTTAAACAAACTAATTTTGGAGTCAAAAATCAAAAGTCAAAAAAATATTTCTGCTTGGTATAAATATTCTATCTTGGTGCTACAGCCCTTAGAGGGCCTCGACCTTCTCAAGCTTTCTACGCCATTCTATTCTGTCCTTCGCTTGCATTTTCCAGTTGCCGACTCCGATCTTCTCGGCATCTTGTGTTACCCCGTCCATCCACCTTAGCTTTGGTCTACCCCGTCTTCTCATTCCTACGGGTTGCGCTGTTAGAATCTTTTTTATCATGTTTGACTCAGGGGCCCGGGCTACATGTCCTGCCCACTGCAGGCGGTTTCGCTTAATTATAGTGGTAATATCTTTACCACCAAACGTATGCTTGTAGATATTCTGCAGTTCAAAGTTATATCTACGCCTCCATACTCCGTTCTCACAGACCGCTCCGAATATCTTGCGTAGCACCTTTCTTTCAAAAATGGATAGAGCGGATTCATCTGTTTTCGTTAGCGTCCATGCCTCTGATCCATATGTGAGAACGGGGACTATCAGTGTTCTATACAGCCTGATAGTCCCCGTTCTCACATATGGATCAGAGTCATGGACACTAACGAAAACAGATGAATCCGCTCTATCCGGTGTATTTCTCTCCACGTGTAATATGTCCGAGATATTCCAATTTTTTTGTTTTTATTGAATTTAAAATTTCCATTTCTTTGTTCATCCTTCTCAGAACCTCTTTGTTTGTGACGTGTTCTGTCCATGATATTTTCAGAATTCTTCTGTACACCCACAGCTCAAATGATTCCAGTTTTTTCATTGATGTAGCATTCAAGGTCCAAGATTCCATTCCATAAAATAAGGTCGAAAAAACATAGCACCTCGCCAACCTAACTCTTAGTTCCAGTTTTAAATCCCTGGTACATAGAACTCTTCTCATTTTGTTGAAATTTGCTCTAAAATTCATACTATAGAATCCTTCAAAAATTTGCTTTCTTCTAGCTTGAGATATTTTTTGTAAACAGCGAAGGGGGCATTCACAATCTGCCATATCACAGGTCTTATTTGAGACGACTTTTCCTGTTGTGGAAACATATTCTCGATGACAAGTAAGTTTCTCTTCTCTTATGTATTTTTTATTTGTTTGTGGTTTTCTAATACGTTTTCGTCAATTCTGCAGATTATTTGGATTTCTAATCGGATTATGCTCATCTTGACTCTTATCTAGTTAAAAAAAATAGAAATTAGATTCTTTAAAATAATTTAGAAATTTAAAATGACTAATATGATTCAACCAACATTCGCAATAACAAAAAACTAAACCAAACTATAAACTGTAAAATGATATTTTGCATTGTTTAAAACATGATTTTGGTTCATATTTATAAAAAATATTATGCCTAACTTGATTTATTAGTTTTTGTTCTGAGTAAGAGCATAAATATGCCTAACCCTCATTTTGTTTTTATGCAAAAACGACAATTACGTAAAGTAGAAATAAAAAATTATACAGGAAACAAATTAATCTTACCTGTACTTTCGTCATCTGGCACATAGTTTTTGTCGTTATTGCTATCGTCACCTGATATTTCTGATAATGTAAACGTCTCGTTGCTTGCCGACGTCATGTTTAGTTTAGTTAGGCAAGACTGGCTCAAATTGTGTCGAAGCAAGTTTTGTTTGCTAAAGTTGATCATAGGTGTCAGCATTGTTTTATGTTAAATATCGGGATAGGCAACTTTGGCATAGACAGATATGATGATTTTGAAGCGAAATAGCACAAAAGCGCAAAATATCAAAAAGTGTGGGTTAGGCAAGTATGGCACTGAGCTACTCAATTATTAAATGAGGAACAGTCTAAAAATAGAATCATGGCTCCACCAAAAATGTTTTTGATTGTCATGAATATCTTTCAAAGTTGTCTCCAGTCCCTGTAATGACCTCTTGTTGGCCAATGTACATTCATTCCAAGTGATTAATTTACATACCTGTAAAATTTTTGCCATTGCTCTATTTTTGGTTCTGGTGTGTTATTAATTTGTATGTTTAATGGTAATTTGCAATTTGTTCGCACAAAAAATGTTTTTTCTGTCCATCCCCAGCATCAAGGAAGTAAATTCCACCAGATCCCATGTTCACAGCTTCTATCAAAGTATTTTATGCAATCCTTTGCTGTTGATTCAATTATAGAAAATTTGAATGAACTATTTCGACAAATACTTCATTGATGAACTGTTGTTCTCTTTTCTACTGTTGTTCTCTTTCATAAAGTCACAAAAGAAATGAATAACATGTCAAATATTAATGGTGAGTGATAAATTTTCTGTACCTATTATAAGAGCAGTGTCCAAGTTAGGTACATTTATCTTAAATTACCTCTGTTTTTCAATGGTTCTATATTTTAATGTTATTCATATTATTTTCATTTTTGTATAAAGTGTGCAGCTTAATTTGTGATATACACTAAATACATAAAATTCGTTTTAGAAATAATTCAGGGGTTCCATACATTGGTCTTGTATCATATACATACTGCCCTACACAATGTGCCTTTGGAAAATTTTGATATATTATACTCGCCTTGAGACATAAAAGATCTTGAAATCTTCTTAATAACGTTTGTTGTAGGCTTTTACGGATTCTTCCCTCTTGGAAACCCTTACAGAAGCAGCAAGTAGGCAACATTCTGCCTTACATAACTTACCACAGGGTACTGCTGAAGAATATTATATTTGTGCCTGCCAACGTTTAGATGGATATGGACAAGAAGTTTATGTTGTAAAAGACCATGAAGGTGTGGACACTTTAATTGGAATATGTTTGACTGGAGTTTATGTTGGTTACCCTGGCGGCAAAGAAGGGCGTCATTTTAGGTGATTATTTTAGTATTACTCAAAACCTATAGTTTTTAGCTAGTTTGGCTGTTGATACTTACATAACGAGTGGTTATTAGTAGCGAAACGATTTATGTGCATGGGACTTTTTTCTTATTCTTCAACTTTTACATTGTAATGAATACTCAAATTTGACATTTTTTAACATATTTTATCTTTTTAGTTGGTCAGATATAAGCAATGTTATTAATCACAAGAGAGATTTTACTATTGAGTCTGTTGGAGGTACTGATAAAGCTGAATTTCAATTTAACGATGTAGAAAGTGCAAAAAATGCATGGCGGTTCTGTGTTCTTCAGCACATTTTTTACAGACAGTATGAAATGAATAATATTGAAAATGAGAAAGCTTTACCCAAACCTCCAATTTTTCAACAAAATGAGGTAAGTATTAAATTAGGTGATTACCTGATTAGTTTGCTATTATTTTTTATCAAAACCTGAGGCTACAATTTTATTACATTAGGGCTGGTCTATTCATTGTTACTATTATATTACTAATGTACAACTTTTAGGATAAACTTAGGCAGAGAGACAGTTATGAGGATGTGACAAATTCTTCATTACAATGGGACAGACCAGTTTCTTCTACCCAAAGTCTAACACATAGAGCACAATCGACATCATGTTTAGATCTCAACAAACAGACTGATTTAGAGGCTCTTAGAAGTCTTTTACCTTCCTACCGTCCAGCTCCTGATTATGAGACTGCGGTGCAGCATAAATACAGAAATTCTTCAGGTAATTATTTTTTCATTATTGTTTAATTCCTTTAATTTTGTTTAACATCCTTTCACCACTGTAAGATTTTTATAACTAATTCATATAATTGTTCAAAACGAAGGTTTGTATCTCTCACTGCTCCAGTAATAGTAAATTTATCGATTTCCGAGTCAAAATCATAATAAGCATCAATGTGAACTGTGAATTGCAAGTATAAGGTCTAATTTATATAGAAAGAAACTTTTATTTAATGATTACTACACATTAAATTCTACATATTGTTACAACATATTAACTAGTTTTATGAAACGTTTCTGTAAAACAATAATAGATATTATTACAATAACATATAAAAATAATTTTCAATTACAATTGCACAAAAGTGAGGTTAGGATTAGGATCTCAAAAAACCATTCAAATAATTACTCTTTTTTGGCACAGATAAGCTCTTTAACTATATAAATTGGTATTACATTATTGTTTAAAAATATATACACATTTATAAAGAACACATTAATAGTGAGAGGTAGGAATTTTTGTGTTGTATATTTCCGACAATGAATCTGTCAAAATATTCCCTAGTTGAGCGAACGGACCATACATACCACAAACCATTAAAAAACACTTTTATACAAGTGGTTCATACAAACTCTACAATATATTCGCTGAATTGTCAATACCGCACAAGCTAATTAGACTCATTAAAGCCACAATGGATGAAACTCAGGCATGTGTACAAATACAAAACCACTGAACAGACTTTTTCAAAATTTCACAGGGATTAAAGCTGGGAGATGGGCAGCTTTGTTTAACCTGGTACTGGAGTATGCTGTTAGGCAAATGCAAACTGACGAGGAAACCTACTGACCAACCGAACGGTTCAACTGGCCGCTTATGACATTGAAACGGTTGGAAAGTTTACATACCTGGGAGTAGAAATATATGCCGACGGATCAGAAGATGGAGAAATACGGAAGAGAATAATGCAGGCAAACAGAGCTTATTTTGCCCTCTCCCATATATTTCGGTCTAAAAATGTCCAACGAAATACAAAGATAAGAATCTATAAAACCTTAATTCGACCAATAGCATGCTATGGCAGTGAAGCATGGGTCCTGAAAGAAACATTCAAAAGCAAACTCGATACATTCAAAAGGAAAGTACTGAGGAGAATACTAGGACCTGTGAGGGAAAACGGAATCTTAAGAAGTCGATACAACAACGAGCTTTATCAACTTTATAAGGAAGCACCACTGTCAGACTTCATTAGAATACAAAGATAGCAATGTGATAAGAGTGATAAGAATGGGAGAGGATAGGCTACCAAAAAGAGCACTGAATGCTAAAATGCAGGGAAAGAGACCGGTTAGAAAGCCAAGGAAGCGCCGGGAAGACAGAGTAAACAGCGATGCACAAGCCCTTTTAGGAGTCCGTGTATGGAGAAGATCAGCCACAGACAAGCAAGGGTGGAGGCAAAAAATAAAGGAGGCCAAGGCTCAATTTGGGCTGTAGTGCCGTAGAAGAAGAAGAATACAAGTGGTTCGTACTGAGGGTGCGACATGAGATTATTTATTAACAAGTGACACGGAACGCAATATTTCTATAGTAGTACTTTGCACTGAAAGGGTTAATAGCCACAGTTGCGGAGGTACAGATCTGAGTATAACCGGGAGTTTTGATGAAAATGTATAATTAGACTTTGCTGTTTCGATAATGACCTATATAAATTTGACAGCAAGGAATGTTGGTTCGTATTAAAAACAATTTTATGTCAGCATTCAAATACAAACAAAATATTTAAAATTTGAAATGTATATTCACATTGTGAATGAAAATAATGTATGATATTATGAAATATATGACTAGAATCATGCAAATCAAACGTACCTTTTCAATTGCAGGTGCCATACCCTCAAGGGAACCTTTGCGAGACGCTCATCCCATTTTGTACAGTTCTCAGCCAGAAATACATCAAACAGATGCTTATCCCACTCATCTTCACTATCCAGACGTCACGCACAATAATATAGAACAGAAAAATCTGTTATATAGTACGGCATTTCCCCGATCACCAGTGGTCGATAATATGGGCATGCTTCATGTTTATAAATCACCTCCCCCATATCCTACTAATAAAATCAGCTCAAACTCAACACCTGATTTAGCTGGTATATCACAACAAGTCAAGCCCCACACTGGATTCGTTAGTAATATCGTCAGTGGATCAAGTCCTGATTTGGTTTCAGGAGGAAATTTTTATTTAAGACAATTGTATGCAGGCCATCCTGCTCATCCTGTTCACAGGTAAGTTTTATTGTAATGTTTCTTTATTGTCTGGAAGTTGTCTACACCGATGATACTGCAGTCAATTTTCTTATTGTACATTATGCATTAATTATTATAGAAGTCCTCGGGACTTCGACAGATTTGCTATAGATATATATAATTAGTGTACTTTCCTCCATGATCATCTGGGTCACTATATGAGGAGCATTCCACCTGTATGTTGGACTTAGCGGATAGATTCAGTGATTGTGAATTCTGTATTTGTGGTGAACAACCTATCTGAGGCATCCTGGGATAATCTTAGTAAAATAATGGTGTTACAGTTGAGTGTCCGCATCACTCTCCAGCAAATATTATTTGTATTTGCTACAATTTTCAATATATGTCACAAGTAATATAAAATAATAATAAATTTTTAGATCTAGTTTTCTTTACTCAGAGGAATGCAGTTGTGTCGATTTCAACTGATAATTTATTGAATACTTCGCAACATCATTCAGCTTATATCATGATTTTAAAAAATGTAATTATTAAGTTTTAAATGAATATTTAAGGGCCTGCGTAGCGCAAGCGGTAGGATGCTTGCCTCGCAAGCCGGTGGTCCGGAGTTCGAATCCTACCACCGGCAAGAACATCTAGACATTTTAAAAATGTCTATAGGCCCCAGGTCGACTCAGCCTGAATAAAAATGAGTACCTTGGGTAAAACCAGGGGTAATAATAGACGGTTGAAGCGTAGCACTGGCCATGTTACCTTCCTGGTATACCGTAGGCCCTAGATATAGCAGACTACCCTGCTATACTCCCAAAGCCGCGACAGCGGTATAAAACGGGAGACTATTATAATATTATTAAATGAATATTTACCCTCAATTCCTTGGAACAAGGTATTATATGAATCAGATATTAATTGCTGCATAGAAAATTTTTACCATATTTTGTATGATGCCATCAATATGTTTGTTCCTATCAAACGGTTTAAATAATTAAACTTTCCAGTTTGGTTTTCGCGAGAATTAATTGAGCTTGTCATACAGAAAAAAATAGCTCACAGGAATTTTAAAGCATCAGGCAACTCGTATGAGGAATTTTCGGTGTTAAGGGAAAGATGTAAATCATTGCAAGCAGTATGTTATAAGAACTATCTAGAGAATATTCAAGCAAATCTTTCAAATAATCCCCACTCTTTTTGGAGGTATGTCAATGCTACACGTGGGTATAGTGCTTATCCTAATATAATGTCTAATAAAAGTGGGGATGTAATAGCTCAGAATGGTGATGAAATAGTCAATCTATTTGCCAGTTATTTTTTAGGTACATACAATGATAGTGAGTATAATTTACCTAATTTTAAATCGGACTATAGTGTGGTTTTCCAGATTCTGGAGTTTAGTCTCACTGACGTTTTCGAGGCGATTATGAGCTTAAAAACTACATATTGTTCAGGGCCTGATGGTATACCTGCAGCACTTATTAAGAGCTGTATTTTTTCTCTTTGTAAACCTTTACAACAAATTTTCAATTTATCATTGTCATCATGTGTATTTCCACAATATTGGAAAAATAGTCTTCTTACACCTATCTATAAATCTGGCATTTGTGAGTGTGTTAACAATTATAAAGGTATAACTATTCAATCAGCAATCTCGAAACTTCTTGATAAATTGATATCGATAAATCTCACCTGGGCTTGCAGAAACAATTATTGATGAACAACATGGATTTTCTAACGGGAAGTCAACAGTAACAAAACCTTGTCAATTACTGCGACAGCATTTACACTGATTTCTCAAAGGCCTTTGACCAGATTAATCATAATGTGGACTTTTGGTCCACAAACTTCATGCATCTGGCTTTGGTGACCCCATTGTTAATTGGATTTTTGATGGCAGATTTGCTTTGGCAGCAAAGTTTTTGATGGGACGTACACAGCAAGTTCGTATTAACAATTATATTTCAAAAGAATTCCATTGTTGTTCTGATGTCCCACGAGGGTCTCATTATGTTCCCTTGTTTTTTAACTTGTTCATTAACGATATTGGTAAGGCTATCAAAACTCACACTTTCTGCTATTTGCTGATGATCTTAAGTTATTTTGTTGTGTACATGATAAATCGGGTACAGATCTCTTGCAAGATGATTTAAATAATATATGTTTATGGTCAAAACAAAATGGTTTAAGCTTAAATACAACCAAATGTTCTTGTATTTCATTTCATCGTATAAATAATCTAATAGCTAATAGATATGGTTTATTATAATAGCTAATAGCTTGGATTCAGTTACTGAGATTAGAGATTTTTGGTGTATTATTGGATTGTGCATTGACATTTAGAAGCCATTTTCTTAAAATAAAGGGAACATGATTTCGTAATCTTGGTTTTATTTAACGTAACAGTCATGATCTCTCACCTATTGTATTCAAATTATTGTATTGCTCTCTGGTACGCCCAAGTCTTGAATACTGCTCTGTTGTTTGGTCCCCATTTCATCAAGTCTACATTGATAGATTGGAGAGCGTTTAGAGGAAGTTTTTAAGATCTTTAGCTTTTAAAGCACATATTAATATAAGAAATACTGAAAAGTATTTCATAGACTATTCTGTAATAATGTCTCAATTTAACATTGCTACATTAAAGAAACGCAGGTTGAGAGCTGATATGTTATTTTTGTTTAAAATTCTAAACAACGTTATTAATTATCTCCCGTTCTTAACCAATGTACACTTAAACACAATACATAGAACTCGACATACTGCACTCTTTTATATTCCATTTCATAGGACTGATTATGCTCGTCATTTTCCCTTGTCGAGAATGCTCAGTTCTTGCCCAGGATGGTGGAATATGTAGGCTCAGGATGGCGGAATCTACAGAACTCTTCAACTCTGCATGAACCCCTCAACAAGAAATAACAGTCTACTGACTTTGAAGGACACGATCTCTTCGGGTTAATGCAACACACAGTAATTCGTACGCCGGTTTCTCGGAAAATCACTTCAAGCATGGTCCTGACAATCTTCCAATCCAGATTATCTAGTGCATGGCCTATCTTGGGTAAGGCCAAATTCTTGATCTTATAATTGCACACGATTTTCTTCACATTAGTGAGAGCACGCCATATATCCTCGTAGCTTGCCCTGTCTGTATACGTGTATACGACTTCCTGGTCACCATATACAACAAAGATCGAGAACCATCTTCTAATCTCAGTACTCTTCCAACTTTAGACTACTGATTTTTTAACTCGTCCAAACGACCGAACTTCTTATAAAATACGGATGAGATTCCTTTAGTCATCTCAAGATCTTGGGCAACACAGTGGGCTAGAGAGACGTTATGCGGAACACTAAAAAGATCCTGCTGAACTTCTGTGGTCACGCTGAATCTAGCACTCTTTCTCTATGCGTAATTTGACATAAATTCATTAAAGCTTGGTCGCCGGTAATCTGTGATCTTATGTTGAAGGGTTCTTGCTTCTTCTGATTCATTTGAGCCAGCATAAGGTGCAAGACGATTTATGTGAACTACTTTTGGTTTACCTTTGGGCAACTTCTTAATTCGGTATAGTACGTCATTTATTCTCTTTTTAATTTCATACGGACCTTTAAATTGTCTTTGCAGTTTAGGAGAAAAGCTTCGACGACGTTGTGGATTATAAAGCTAAACAAGATCACCTACTTTATAGCTTTCATTTTTGCATCGAGAATCATATTGATCTTTCATTCTGTCACTGGCTAACTAGATATGTTGTCGGGCCAGTTCATGAATGTTGTTCCTTCTTAACTCCTGGCGGTCGACATAATCTTCGCTTGCAACATGTTCTTCGGAAGGTCTGCAGCCAAACTGTAGGTCGCAGGGCAAACGAACTGTACGACCTAACATCAGGCAGCTTGGAGTCTGGCCTGTAGTTTCATTCACGGCCAAGCGGTAGGCCATTAAGAATAAATCAATGTGCTGGTCCCAATCTCTTTGATGTTCTGATACAACTTTAGACAGGTGTTTACCCATCGTTCGGTTCATCCGGTCGACCATTCCACCTGATGAGGATACAGGGGTGTTGTTCTGGTCTTATTGACACCAATCAATTTACAAACGTTTTGGAAAAGGGTTGACTCGAAGTTTCGCCCTTGGTCGGAGTGGATCTCCAAGGGAACACCAAATCGACTAAAGAATTCTTTAACAAGTACCTCTGCAACGGTAGCAGCTTTTTGATTTGGTATCGCATAGGCCTCAGTCCATTTCGTAAAATAATCCATGGCTACCAGGATATATTTATTTCCATCATTCTTCTCTCTAAGTGGACCTGCAATGTCGATTGCTACTCTTTCCATAGGACTACCAACATTGTACTGTTTCGGGGGTGCCCTCTTTTTACCAACTGGACCATTACTGGTTGCACACACTTCACATTTCCGGCACCATCTTCTTACATCATCTTTGCACCTGATGCACCGTCATGCAACTGACGCAATACTTCTGATACTTTACTTTTAGGTACAATCAACTGAAGCTTAGATTCTGTACCATCATCGTTCTCAAAGGTTCTATACAGAAGATCATCTTTTAGCACTATGCGATTCCATTGGCTTCATTCACTAAGACTTGACTTCCGGACTACATGCACTAATGTCTAGCCAAGTAGGTCTCTCATTTCGATGTATCTAATCCAATACTCTTTTTATACATGGATCATCTGCTTGGGCGTCTTGTAGCTGTTGAGGCTGCCATTGATCATTAATGACGGTGCACTGCACGGCCGTCTTAACTGAGCATCAGCATTTCAATGACTTTTTCCAGCCCGATGTTCGATCTGTTCTAGCTTTCTGACTGTTGTATTATTTTCTGGCAATTTACGGCGAATGTGAAATACGTCACCACCATTCCAACATCTGGTTTCGCATCTCTTCGGCATCGTGTTACGAACTACTTTCTGTACGATTTCCTTCAGACGTTTTTCTTTTTTTTTTCGTCGCTCTCTTCAGAGGTTCGTACTCGATAGCTCTGTGAAGCTCGACTAGCTGTTTCGTGTTCCAAGGCAATGGCGAGCGCTTCATCTAAAACGTTCGGTCTTGCGAGTTGTAAAGCTTTCTGTAGTTCACTGTCTCTCAACCCATTGACGAAGGTATCTACAGCAGTTTCTTCCAAAATGTTGTCTGGTACCTCCGGATAAGCCAACCGCGATATACGAGCAACATCTGCTTCAAATTCTTGCAAATTCTCACTTGCTCTTTGAATTCTACTTCTTATTTGTACTTTGTAGACTTGTTTTAGATGGACATCTCCGTAAAGTTTGTCTAGTCGAGTGAACAAGGTCTGGTAACATTTTTCTTGACTCTTAGGAATCGATCTTAGGATATCTGCAGCATCACCTCGTAAAGCAGCAGTCAAGGAAACAGCCTTTTCTTGTTTTGTCCAATGATTGGCTGTCGCAATAGCTTCAAATTGTCTAAGGTATATGGACCAAGAAGACTTTCCATCAAATGGTGGCAATTTGAATCTCATATTATGTGTCGTTTCGTCTCTAGGTGATTCTTTCACTACCGGATCTAAAACTACTGCATTAACTGGTGGTAGCACTTTCGTATTAGTTATGATGATCTCTAATTGTTTGATCGTCTCTTCTACCTCTTCTATCTTGTCGTTTACATTTTTCTGTATCTTATCGAATGTTCTAGAAACTTCTTCAAATTTCTCATTGTTCTGACTACATACTTCGTAGAATCTTCTAGAAACATTTTCGAATTTATTATCAATCAATTAATATCATTTATTATTATTAGAGAAACATTTTCAAATTTCTCATTTATTTTCGTCAAAACTGCTTCCTCTGATGATTGAAAATGGAATGTATCTGGGTCATCTCCATTCTTGTTGAGTACATCCTTCAGTCGTTATTGAACGATCTTCTTGGACCCGCTGCAGTCTTCATCGCGTTCTTCTAGTTGCTCACGCAACTGTTTTACTGAAAGTTGTACTAGCAGCATCTTTGGTAAGGCACACACGTACTTTTTAAATGTTCTTTTTTTTTACAAAGGTCACTACCGAACTACGCGGATGTTCCCGACGAACAATACTTTTCAAAAAGTTCAAAAGTCTTTTTTAAAAGTCACTGCTGAATTTATTTTTAAATCCCACTTGTGACACCACTGTATCGTTTTTAAATAAAACGAGCGGTTCGAATTTATATAAATATATTTATTTATAAGTTTACAGCACGATTATATCTTATCAACTAACTTAGCTAATATCGGAGCTACTTATATATACAAGTAATTATGGACTAGAATATTCTGGAATAGTCCACATCTATCTTCTCGTCGAAAGCGCATCGAAGACGGGCGCTATTGAAATGCCAACTTTTGAATATTCTAGATTTATCCTTCTAAGAGTTGTGACACGTACCACGCATCGAAGATGGGCTATTTCGTTACAATATTTTCTATATTTAGTGCTGAAGTCATTGCAATCTACGATTAGAAGCTTCGACTGATGTGTCACAATCGACAATTGATTCTGCAATAATTGTATCGGAGTCCTTGTCTGTTTTAAATTCATTAGTTTTGGCTATTTTTTCCTCATGATTTAGTTTGGAATTAATAACAGGAGAATTTTACTGTCATCATTGCATGTGGTTGTCATCACACAGACGAATTACATGCTATGGTTTTTCTGACGGGTATTCTCAAGTTAAAGTTGATTTCATGTAATCGAATGAACTATCTTACAATAAAGTCGTCACAGAAACACAACTGAACAATATTCGCAATATCGTTTTAAAGCCTTCTACTTTAAAATGTATAAATATGTATGAATTGTCAATATGAATGAGTCAGATAAAATTAAATGATTAGAAGAATTTTTCACCAAGTAACAAAATATAAAATTTGTTTGATTTTTTAATGTTTTGTATTTTAAGGACGATTTCCGAAGTGGAAACCAAAACTTCAAAAAATAAACTTTAATTTAATTTTAAACTTAAATTGTGGCTTATTCACAATAAAAATAGTAATTGCAAGTTTTTTTATGTACAGTTTGCTACAATTGAGTACAATATGTGCTAATAACCCTCATATCTTTTTCTATATCCAGGCAATAAAATTATTTTATTAGTTTATTGTAGCAACAAATGATTTTTTTTAAATTAATATCCAACACAAGCGTGTAATTTGTTTACATTTTAATGTTTTCCTACAACTCGTGTATTTCGATGTTAAGAAGAGCTACATCTTGAACATATTTGTTGTTCCCTCGTATTAGTGACGTATTATATTTACTATTTTATCAATAAGATATATTTAATCCACACTAAACAAATAGGAATTTCCTAGAAATTTTCTGTAAATTGTATTTATCTACAAGGTAAACTCTGAATAACAAAAGTGATAACGTTTAATTACTATTTTATTTATATATTTTCACATTTTCGATATTTAAGAAGTAATATATTTATTTGAAATAATTTTGATTTTGTATTAATAGATCGCATAGTTACCTGCCACCTCAACATGGCACCTACGAAAATCTAGCCTCGATATTTAACAATAATATGTTGGGCAGACCTCAAGCAGTTATCGTAGAAAATCCTAACATTACAAAGCACATAAAAAAAGTTTACGACGAACATGGAAATATTATTTACTGTATGCCTGCGAATATGAAACAGATACTGCAAGAAAATCAATTACCAAGTACAGGTAAGTTATCATCATTTTTAATGATCTATGTTGCCTTGGACATGCGTGACACATACTTTAAAATTTTATCGTACTTACTTAGTCCTAAGCCTTTCTACCGTTAGGTGTAAGGCTGGTGGGGTTAAGTTTTGCACTGTTGTCTCCATGCTATCCGGTCTTGTGTTAGATTTCGTGCACTTTCCCATGTCAATCCTTTCTTCTCAACTTCTTTTCTGATTTCGTCTACCCACCTAACTCTTGGTCTTCTTCGTTTGTTTTTCCCTTGTATTCTCGTTTCAAACACTCGTTTTGTTAATCTTTCATTCGACATTCTACACACGTGCCCGAACCATCTTAGTTGCCCCCCTACTATTTTTTCGTTTATTGGTTCTAGTTTTAGGTTTTGTCTGATTGTTTCGTTTCGTATTTTGTCTGTCCTCTTTCTGTTTGCTATTTTCCTCAGGAACCTCATTTCCATAGCATTGACTCGAGATTTTTGTCTCCCAGTCAATGTCCATGACTCGCTATTATACATGATTGTAGGTCTAACTACTGATTTAACGACTGCCGTTTTTACCTTCTCCGGTATTTCTTTTTTCCCCAAAAATGTTGTTTTGATAGTGTTAAATAAGCTTCCTGTTCGTCTTTTATTTCCATGTCTTGTTTACCGTTTGATTCAATTATTGCTCCTAGGTATTTAAAATGTTCCACTTGTTCTAGTTGTTTTCCGTTTAATTGTATTGCGTGTGTCTTTCTCTTATTTGAAATTATCATTGTTTTTGTTTTCTCTGTATTTATTTTCATATTTATGTTTGAAAGTTCTTCTTCTAGGATTTCAAGGTTGTTCTGTAGGTCTTCTCTGTTTTCTGCTATCAAAACCATGTCGTCTGCAAATAGAAGCTCTGATAGTTGAGTCTGTTTCATTTGCTGGTATCCTAATGTTAGTTTTCTCATTCTTCTCTTGGCTTTCTTTATGGCTTCGTCCAGTACCACTGAGAACAGCAGTGGGCTCAACACGCATCCCTGTTTGACGCCTTGACTTGTAGTAAATTCTTCGGATTCCTCGTTGTTGGTTCTCACCGTATTTGTATTATTATTGTACATATCCTTTATTACATCAATTGTTATCCTGTCAACTCCTCTTTCCTTTAATGTCCTCCATATGTCCTTTCTTTGTATTCTGTCAAACGCCTTTTCCAGATCAATAAAGCATATATGTATTTCTCTATTTTTATTGATTACTTTCTCACTTATTTGTCTTATTGTGAATATGTGGTCTTGCGTGCTTTATAAACTCTGAAGTGTAATGATGTATAACCGTTAAATTTGTAAAAATTAAGTATTGAATATTATGTATTGTGTATTATCAAATGTAAAACTGTATTTGTAATACCCTTATATTGTCCACAAGAAAACTGAATTCCTGTAGCTGGCTATATACCATGTATCACAAAAATGTATTTAAAAATTCATTTATAAAAAATATAATATTAAAAACCCTATCGGGCTACATCACAGAACGTTTTCGGAATTAATATTCCATCATCAGTGGTATCCTAAAAGTATAACATGGATGTACATGTTTGAATCCACTAAATACATGGGTAAAAACCCTTTAAATGTTGTAAAATTGAATTTGAGTTACATTATTTGATTTTATATACTAGGATGTTTAAGTTACAACAGGAATAGATAACATGGCAACGTAAGACTCCACTGAGGGTTGCTAGTCCTGAGACGAAGTGTCTACGAGGACTTGTTGATAGCAACATGTCAATAAACACATGTAATGAGTATAACTACTTAAGATTATGGCAGTTAATGAAATATTAAAGTATCCCAAATTTCAAACAGATCGACCAAATAGTTTCTAAGTTATTCAATTTTTTTTATCACGGAAAGCGATTATTTAAACAACTGTGCTTGCCCAAACAGTCACTTTAGAGGTATTTTATAAATCGCCATCGATTCTTTAAGGCATTATTTATAAGGTTTATTAAAAAAACTTCCAACATTTTATTAAATTTGTTATTAAAAAAGTTATTGAAAAAATGGCTGACTTGTTAGCTTCTAAATATTTATAATACCTTTTATATTTTTTTATGTCAAACGGTTGTAAGTAGGCTCAATAAAAAGCTGGTGAAGAAGCCCACTTTCCAAAAAAAAAACAGAACCTTCTATGACCAATAACAAGAAACAAGCTGAGATATTGCAGCGGACAGTTCTCCCCTCCACTTTTTCAGTGGCGGTATTTTACGAGTACCTTAATTTTAACGGGTTATAACTTTTTACTTCTTTAATGTATACGCCATCATTAGTTGGATCATAAAATTTAAATCTTCTTTTATTTTTTGTTCAAGTTCTAGCTCTTAATGTTAATAAACAATGGAAATATAGTTTTAATAAAAAAAATGATCTCTGATTTCCTATTGGTCATAAAAAGCTCTGTTTTTTTTGAAAAATGTTTTTTTTCACCAGCTTTTCATTGAACCTACATACAAGTGTATGACATAAAAAATGTTAGTTATTATAAATGTTTATAAGCTAAAAAGTCATCACTTTTTTAAACTGTTAAACGAAATTATAAATTGATATTTTGGATGGATTTACAAAATCCAGTTTTTTATTGTAAAAGCACATGTAAAGAGATTTAAATCACATATTTTTTAAATGTTGACAATATCAGAATTCTACCAGACAATTCTCTGGTAGAATTCTGATGTTGTCAACATTTAAAAAAATATGTGATTTAAATCTCTTTACATGTGCTTTTACAATGAAATTATAAATATTTTCTTCGACATTTTGACTTTCAACCTAAAAATCGTTTTTCAAAATACAAATTTGTGAAAAATTAAACAAAATGTTTTGTTTTTTGTTAAAATTTTAGCCGTAAAAATATTTACTACTGCTGTTTTTATTGTAGGATTTGTTGTAACACGGAATCAAAATGCTATGGTAGCCCATGATCACCATCTGAATAATTCCACAGAACCTATATATGAGAATATACCGTTGCCGTGGCAAAACGAAGGTGAGATGAGGGGAAGAACGCAGAGCATCCACTCCGCTCCCGAAATTAGCCAAGTCGTTAATCATTCTGTAGTCAACGCAGTTCAATCACAATTACAAAAATTGACCATCAACAATCAACAAGGTAATATTTATGTTTCATTATCAGAATTACGTCAAGTTCATATATGAAACGAGTCATCTGGAATTAATGAGATTGTTGTTGTGATTATTATATTACACTGACATATTTTGTGCGCATCATATAACTGATATTGTTATCGTATTATGATTAATTTCGAACATTTCGATTTTATTGCACTATATTGTTAGAAAAAGTGTCTAATTCTATTATAGCGTTTTTTTTATGTAAGTTAAATATTATTATTTCATTAATAATACAATGTGTTTAACGACATTTTTATAAATAATTTTAAATTCTGTCATAGGATTTTTACTATAAAATATTTATTGTACAAAAAATGTGTAGTGTGGAGGTAATTTTATGTCAAATTAATATAAATTGACACTCCAGAAATGCATTCTAACAAGGATACTTTAATATAATACGGTACTAATAAATTTAACCATTTACAGGTTGTTTAATGTAGCCTTCACAATTAGACTTATCTCTGGTTTGAAACCTTCTGAAAATTTGTACTTCTGCATAACTCTGCCTAATTTACACGTCTCAAATATTTACTACTTCCTATTATTTACGATAAAACCGGAAGTCGTCATCAACTCTGTTAGTTGGAATAGAACAGCTTGTACGATTTAATAGAATGTCTATTATTATATTGTTACATTTTGCTTAAAATTATAAACATATTTTGTATAAGGTACTACATATATACACTGCCGAGCAGAAAAATTATGGTCGTAAGTTGAATTTATTGAATATATTGAATATATTTGAAATTTTCATCTTATTCGTATTTTTTTCGGTTATGACATAACTTAATACTTGATTTTTTGAAAAAATTGTTATTGTTTCGATAAAACGGCCAAATTCCTAAAAGCTATTTTCAGCATCTTTTTGTTTCTGTTTTTTATCTGTCGATGGCAAATTGTTTAAGTAAACTACATTCATTTTACATATTCCCAATTGTCAATAGAAGCACGTGAAAGCCAAACAGGGTCGTACTGATGTGTATCATATGATTTTTTAAAATATTTTCTTTTGAAACTATTAGTGTAAGAATTTCTTGAAATTTAATCATTAAATAACAATTAAACTAAACTCTAAAAAATAACACGACCAGTAAATAACTATAACATAAATATAACACAATATATTAACTTAAAAATCAACACGATACAATTTGAATTTAAACATGCTGGCAAGTTTGGATCTGTAACATGAGAATCTGTCTGGCTTAAGGCAATAAATTATATTTAATAGCCTCTTGACGAATGAGACGGCGAATATCAACACGTGCTCATGTTTACAGATGGGAATTTGCTAAACGAATGAACTTTAGTAATTTTATTATTAATGTCTTGCAGTTAGCATAAATTCTGCTGTTATAGCAGTAATTGTGGCTTTTAGAAGATAGCGGCGGTCAGCGCAAAACTGCGAGAAGTGCTGATGTAAGTCGCTTGAGTGTGCAACGAGTAATACTACAGTACCAACGGATCGGTCTTCTCGTTCTGAAGAAACATGGTATATTGGATCTGCAAGAAGTGGAAAATGTACTCATAAGTGTGTGGACAGTTGGGAGGAGACTTGCTGCTACATTATCTTCTCGAACTAGAGATACTGGACCTTCGCTTTCCCATAAACATAAGATTGTCCGATTGAAGTTTACAAGAGAACACTTGACTTGAATAACTGCGGATTAGAATCTTGTATTCTTCTTCTTCTCTTCTTCTTTTTATGTAGACATGACTCGTTTTCGTGGTCTTTCTACTGATCGTCTTCCTATTGGGGAACCGTCTCTTTCCGTCTTTTCCACTCTGTTGTCATTCGGCTTATGTGATCGTTTCATTCTACTCTTCTATTTTTTACCCAATTCTTGATGTTCTAAACCTTGCATCTACGTCGTATATCTGTGCTTCTAGCTCTGTCCCATAGTGTCTTGTCATCAATTTTTCTAAATGTTTTCATCTCTGCTGTTTCTAACGTAATTTTTGTCCTCTCTGTGTCAGGCCGTGTTTCTGCCGCATATGTCATTATTGGTCTGATGACTGTTTTGTAAATTCTGCCTTTCGTTTCTTTCCCGATATTTTTATTTCTCCATATTGTTTCATTTAGGCAGCCTGCGGCTCTGTTTGCTCTATTCACTTGATCTTCCACTTCAGTTTCGAGCTTTCCGTAGCTAGATAATGTGATGCCTAGATATTTAAACTCCATCACTTGTTCTATTATCTGACCTTCCAGCTCCAATTTACATCTTTGTAAATTTGCTTTTATGATTATGCATTTTGACTTTTTTGGGGGAAATTAACATGTTAAATTTTCTTGCGGTTATATTAAATTAGTGCAGCATACGTTGTAAATCGTCTTCACTTTGAGAGAGTAGTATTGCGTCGTCTGCATAGCAGATTATTTTAAGTTGTTTTTCTCCCATTTGGTATCCTTTTTTAGTTCTTACTTTTTTTATTATTTCATCCATAATCAAGTTGAACAATAGAGGACTCAGGGAATCTCACTGTCTTATTTGTGCCATCTGCAATAGGGTCGGTCATTTCTTCTTCCACTTTTACTTTTATTGTGTTGTTTTGGTAGATATTTTCGATCGCAAGAGGTATCTCTCTTGCGTATTATAAGTGGACAACGTCCTTTAATTTGACACGGTCAAATGACTTCTTAAGGTCCACGAAACATAGCCGGTTTGTTGTATTCTAATGATTTCTCACTTGCCTCATTATAAATATAGTGTCGGTGCATGATCTTCTCGACCTAAAACCTTGTTGTTCTTCTGCTAGTGTTATAATTTCATTCAGTTTATTTGTTATCACTTTGGTTGTTAATTTTAGTGTTGTGTTTAATAAATTAATTCCTCTATAGTTTTCCCGGCCCGATTTGTCTCCCTTTTTGAAGAGAGGTATTAGGATGCTTGATCTCCATTCTTGAGGAATTCTGTTTTGTTCTATTATTTTTTGGATTAGTTTTATTAGCTGTTTGGTCAGATCTGGTCCCCCGTACTTTAGGAGTTCGTTCGGTATTCGGTCCTCTCCTGGTGATTTTTTTATTTCTTTAATGCTTCCTTTATCTCTTCCTCCTCAATATTTATTTCTTCGTTTGTCGTTACCTCTGGTGTTGGTGGTTCATTCTCGTCCCCTTTGGCAAATAGGGATCGAAGGTAGTCTACCCATGTTTCCTTCTGAATGTGTTTCGTTTTTATTAGTTCGTTCATCTCTTTTCTTTGTCCTCTGATCATTCTCCATATTTCTTTTTGTCTTCCGTAGAATTCGTGTTTCATCTGTTCTGAGAAGCTCTGCCAGTGTTCTCTTTTTATTTGTCTAACTATAGTATTCATTTTATTTCTGATTCGTTTATAGTGGCCTATATATGCCTGTTGTGTTTGTTGTGTTCTTTATTGTAAAAAAAATCTTTCTTCTTTTCTTCACATTTTGTCTTCACTTCCTCTCTAAACCCTGGTGTTTTCTTTTTTGATATGTTAGAGTCTTGTATTGACGTGTAAAATTGTGGCAACGACCAACCAAGAAAAATCGAGCGTGTACTTCCATTTGGACGAGAATCAGTGATGATATGCGGAGACATTTCTTTTGACGCTCGCATGGAGTTAGTCTTTATCAAGAATGGAACGTTGACTGGCAGGTTTTGAAAGATCATATTTTACCGTTCATAGTTCTTTTTGGAGACGACAAAGCATTTATTCATTATTATGCACGGCCACACACTTCTTGGATAATTACCGAGTATCTTGACGATGTTCAAACCACGCGAGTTGTTTGGCCTGTTCAGAGTCCAGCTTTATATCCCATTGAACATATTTGGGATGAGGACGGCAGACGTTTACGGAGACAGGTGTTCCCAGAAATTGTAGAGACTTTCGCGACATACTAATGCAGGAATGGGGCAGTCTTCCGCAAAATATGATCCAAAACATACCTCGTCGTTTTCAAGCTGTCAATTTCTATTGTTTCAACGAAAAATACATCAAAATAAAATTGTTCATTTTTATTTCTTACGTTAAAGTTTGAACAACAAAAACTGTTTTTTGTAAGTAATTCGTTTGTAAATTGTAAGTTGATTTTATATACTGTAAGTGCTTTTATACATTATAATTTTTATAACCTTTGACTAGAAAAATAAACTATTGGTGTTAAATCGGGGGAGAGCAGTGGCCATCTATGCGAAACCTAATGTGCAACCTACTTCCTTTTTGCTGAGGTAGATAGGTTTTAAACTATGAATTTTTAGTCTATGAATTCAGTGGCGTAGTAATTTATTGTTGATAAAAATTCCCAGTTTTCGACCACAAGAAAGTATCTTTGTTTGCCATAAAATTCGAATTAAAAAATATTAAAACGTTGTCAGGAAGTAGACCTTTTACTACTTGACATTAAAAAGATGATTAAAATCCGTTAATAATTGTCCAGGGATGTTTACAACCTAACTGGGCCCCACTGTATAACTTTATAAATAGACTGATTATATAAATATAATTTGTTATTACCCCGATAAATGATTAATAATTTGTAGGTAGCCGAGAAAATCTTTATGTAAATATCGACCGATTCAAATCGCCTTCCAAAACCGACTTAACTGCCCATAATTCAAGTTCACATAACCTAAATGAAACTCGTTCCGTCCATGGTCTTGACAATACGCAAATGTCAAACATTCAAAACGTTACTGATTCGCCTAAACCTCTTGACAAATCTTACGTCAAAGCCTCATCAAGTTTGAATAATAGTGGTTCATCTTTTATTGATACGAGTAACAGTATAGTGAGCGAAAGCTATAATGATACTAATTCAATATCGAATGCGAGTTCGACTAAATCGAAAAAGAAACGATGGGGGATTTTGATGGGAAGGAGTAAGTCGGGAGAAAAGGTTAAAAGCGCTACTTTAGGAAGGGAGAAGAAGAAGAAAGAGGAAGATCAAAATCAAGGAAACAATAGACATAGATGGTCTACTGGTTTGCCGAGATTCAATCCTCTACCACCATCTATAAGTAAAGAAACAATGGTAAGTTGATAGCGACAATTATTATTCAATCCCATATATTTTAATATCCCTTTCAGGCCCAAATTATTTTTATCAGCGAAAAAAAAAATTTGTCTTGCTTAATTGTAGCTAATTTTGCTCTATTGAACTCAGATATAACATTTTTTTGTTAAATTTTTACTTTATTTGGAAATGTCCATTCCAAGTGTCCATTTAGATACAATGTGTCTAAATAAATGAAAAGCTCAAAAAAATTATTAACTTACAATTGTTTGTGGTGGAAATGTGTAAAACAATTGCTTCCTTTGTTCACGACACTTAGTGCAAAACACATGAGTTTTTCCTTTATAGCCAATGTTTTTACAGCGTGTAGCTTCTTTGTGATCATCGTATTCAGGATAGTGATCGAATAAATCAGTTTGAATTTCCCTCAATGGTCTATATTCGCTAGGAGTTTTTCTGAGTGTTATTATTGGAGAGTTTTACTTGAAAGTTTCATAACTTCTGGACTTTTAATCGTGATATCATTTTTCTAAATTTATCCCACCTTTCGACTTTATCTTCTTTGCTCTTGCCTATAAAATTGAATCCCATTACAACTGGTTTATTTTCTTGCCAGTGACGATAGAACTCTCTTCATCATTAACTACTTCTTCATTGAACCCCATTTCTTTCATGTTAAATTCTTTTGTTTTTATGAAAGAGGTTTTTTGAAACCTTATCCACTCCAATAGTTCCAGCTGCAAAATTTTTTTTTTTTTTTCATATATAGCCTAAGATCCCACTGTAAGACCACTACGTTCATAACGTAGTTCATCAAACTCACATTTTTATATATAGATTTAAAATTAGGAGAATACATTGATAATAGGTTGCCAGTCAAAAAGTGGCCGCAAATATTTTTAATTCAATTTATAGTAATTAATTTTTGACAAATTTTTTATTTTGTTCGTTTATTTTTTAAATAAAATACGCTGCTCATGACGTATATGCATGTTTTTTATATCAAATTAAAGCTAATTTTTTTCTTAATATGATGATATAAGTTTACCTGAGAAAAAATGGTCGAAAATTAGGGTTGCCAGCTGTTAAAAACGCGAGGTATCAAAGATAAAATAAAAAAAGACAGCTAGCGCGCGACTCTACTGGTTTGAAGTGTCAGAATATACATATTATTTATTATTACTTGTCAAACCAGTGTTGTTCAAACTTTTCAAACTTGTCGTTGCGCGCTAACTTTATGGCGTCGTAAACTAGAAGCATTAGACAATTTTTTTATGGACATCAACTGAAATAAAGAATCAATCAAATTTTAAAATCAAATTATCTACTCCACCGAAAATACCCTTTTGGAAGAAAAAACGTACTAACATGGATTATAATAAAAATTGATTATCCACTCTCATTTAGAAATAAGGAATCCAACAAAGGATCCTGAAACACTCACAAGAGATGGGTTGTTATACGACGAATGTTGTATAACAATAATACCATATCTTTAAAAGAGTTATCAGAAATATTTAAAAGGATAGAAAATAAGTACAACATTACAACCAAATTTAAAACAACCAATACACTGAAATTCATTTTATGCAAAACCAAACTCAACGACATACAAAAAAATCAGAGAACTGTATTTATAAAATACCAGACCAGAGGCCCAAAGGCATCTATTCTCAACTATAACAATCACAGAAAGATCAGAATTAGATAAATCCGAGAGTATAACACCTCTCAGAATTTTAAGCTCCAAAAATGTAAAATGGCTGATGCCTATAAGAGCAAGGCCAAGTAAGTCATCTGTCAAATTTCCTTTCCTACCACAATAAACCTTTATAGAATAAACATCCTTTTTACTTCAGAATTTTTTGAAACCGATTTCCGAATTAAAAAAACAAAAACGTCAAATGTCAATAAAGAATGTAATTTTCGTTACAATTAATTGTGGTTTAATCACATCTAAAAAATATCTCTGAAGAAAATTTAAGTACGTAACTTCTATCAATTAAGAGAGCTAACAGCAGCAACTGAAAGAATTGGAGTACATATAAACCCAAGTAAATCCAAGTTTATGCTGGCTAAAACATACAAAGAGCTGGGAATGGGGAGTGGTGATGAGAATATCGTTGCTCCCAACTGTAAAATCCAAGCACATAACAGAACAGTTTGGCGCAGAAACCTTGAGAAGGTCAAAGCCCTCTAAGAACTGTAGCACCTCTGATGATAATGAACGGTTCATCATAATAAAAAAACCGTTTATACAATTGAAAAGGTCGGCACATCCACCGCACCGATCAATGAATTCCGTCCATAACCCGCAATAAGAAAGCTATGGTTGCACCAAAAATTAAATGTTTTTTTTAATTCAGTATTGTTTACTGATATGTAATGGATTTTCCATTCTACTAAATTTGCGAGTTTTATATTTGGTTGATAGTATGTGTGGTTACATTTTCATAATCTTAAATTTTATGAATTAATTTGGCTAAAATTACCACTTACTTAAGTGTAAACTAAATATAAAGCTATAAACTTTGTACGGAATTATTAAAATCTCGTTAGGGCAATTTATCACGTTGTCTTTACTCTAATCTATTGCAGGTTTTTTTAGAATTCAATTTCGACTTGTGCAAAGTAGACATAAAATTTTCAATGAAACAGTAGTGAATTACGTTAACATTGTCAATTTTTTTTGCAGTGCCAACTGTTAGAAAACAAACTCGCAGATAGTCAATTATTTTTCGAATTTGATAAAATTCCGAAGAAGAAACAGAACGCTGAGTTCAAAACCGCTCTTTTACCTGAAAATGCAGCTTTCAATAGATTTAAGGACGTGCTTCCATACGAAGATAATAGATTAAGGCTTACACCTACAAAAAATAATAAATATGGATACATCAATGCATCTCACATCACAGTAAGTACATTATGGTTTTTTCTTTCAATTCGTAACTTTTATTAACAAACCTAACTCACATTATTAAAAACCATAACATGGAATGGAAAAATCATGTAATTAAATAATTCTCAATCTTAACAATGTAAAAACGTATTGCTGGGAACTACTACATATTTCTCCAATTTTATCATCTTGACTGATACTTTTCTGTACCTCTGTACTCTGTACACCTTGACGAGTTTTTCAGATGTTTTCAAAAAATGTTTGAAAAAATATAGTAATTTTGAGGGGTAACTGATGACGGGTAGACCCAGAAACACGTGTTAGGGAGTGGTAAGAGACTCAGATTAAATCGAAACGCAACCATTTTCGTATATGTAATTATCGATTATAAGTTCGATCATCCTATGATTTGAATTTTCAGGCAACTGTAGGCAGCAAACAAAGGTTTTATATAGCAGCTCAAGGTCCTACAAGGCAAACGTTACCTCATTTTTGGCAGTGTATATGGGAAGCTGAAGTATATCTAATGGTGCAGCTTACAGATCCAAGTGAAGATTTAACTTATTTACCAGACGCAGGGGAGAGGTGTATTGATGTTGATCAGGTAACGTCACAAACCTTTAGTAAATAAAAACGTTAGTAAAACGGTGTTAAATATCCAGAATAATTTTTTTTAGTTACAATCGAACCAATTTATTTCTATACTCTTACTTCGTTTAAGAGTGAAACTTCGGAAAATATTTGATAGGTTTCTTTTTCATTCGACATCTGGTTAGAATTGAATAATAGGCTTGTGTTAAGAGTGAGACGGATGGGTGAGACGAGTGAGTTTATAGATAAGATAAATATTGATATAAACTTGGATTAAAACAATTTTCAATTTAGCATATTTCCGTTGTTTCTGTTGCCGTATTTTAAATCTATCAGAATAAACTAGGATTAGTCGGGCTTTATTAGCAGACCACTAATAATAGTCGGTACGCCAATCCCAGTCCGAACTGTCTAGTGAAGTTAGTAATTTTTTTTTGCGAAGTTAGTTACTTTTTGACAGACTAGAAGTTACTGGAAATTACTACACAACCAAGCACACGTGCTCATAGCGTATTACATTAGAGTATTTCGTCGACCTTTTTTGCAAACTTTTACTAATATTCTATTATTCATATCAGAAAGTAGTTTTAGACGACCCGGGATTTTACTTTTTTTATCTAACGTACTTTATTATGTGGATTATATAACACAATATTCAGTATGTTTTGTGATTATATATCATTTGAAATATTGCTTATTTCGCATTATTATCATCACTTTTAAAAAAATAATAAATTAACTGGAATTTATTAAAAATATTCAATATTCAAAAGCAAGTCAAACACAGCCATAATTCAAAGATACCAATCAAAAATACTCCGAAAGATAGCTGATGTACTTTGGTATGTGTCAAACCTAACACTTCATGAAGACCTAAGAATCCCATTCGTACAGGATGTAATCACTAAATACAGCACGAAGCATCATGAAGCACTGGAATCGCATAGTAACCCCTTACTCCAACCTCTGCTAGAACACCAAGCCAATAGGAGACTTAAAAGGAACTGGCCAGCTGACCTGAAAACCGGTTAAAGAGGTCTTGTCACTGGAGAAGACCTCACCTCTTCCGCGTACATTAAGTACAATGTAGCGAATTGTGTGACTGTAGCGAAATTTTATTATGCCCGGATTGGCTTTTTCATATCGCAAAAACTTGATTTCAACATATTTGACTGTGTTTCCACTCTCGTCTTTCAGACGATTTTTAATTGTGAGTTTTGAGAGATCTTTAAGATCCAACATATCAGACAAATGCAGCTGTTTGACATGGTAGGGTTTGTCGGAACTTCTGTTTTTTTTTATCTGACTCTTTTCATTATATTCATCCACTCCATAACAGAATTAACTGACTCATGCCTTTTTTCCTTTTAATGGCATTATGCATTATATATAATATTCTTTGGAAGTCATTAACCCACTACATTAAAGCTGTACCAATTTCATAGCTGCCTCTTCTACCATTCACCTCAGACCGCAGCATGCAATATACTTCGTTTGGAAACTGTGACTCATAAACAGGAAAATTATAAAGGCAGAGTTTACGACAGTAATATAACAGAGACTATTCACAAGACGGTATTTGAAGAACACTCTGTAAGTCAAGCGTTGCAGACATCAATGTGGGGTCATTTTCAGAGCTGATCTTATCTTTTTACTTTTTCTTTCTAAGTGGGCGTTGTATTTTTGTTCTAATTCAGGTGTTACAGAATCTATTCGTTTTGCGCTCCTAAATTTATTACAGAGGATATATTGATCCTTTTTTTGGCAAGAAAAATGAAAAAGTGTAACATTCGCAAAAAAAATTTCTGTACTTCTTACTCACCGGTATTCGAATATTCGCATTACAATGAACGTATACAAGGAAAATATATATACAAATACTGATCCTATCGATTTCCGAAAAATTTTGACTGCATTTAAATTTACAAGATTAACAGTTTACTAGTTGTGGGGCCTTTGTTGGCTGTATACCTTTTTTTTGTTTTATAGGCAAACAGTTATATTTTCTTCTCAATAGTTTTTATATATCGAGAAAACGCTTTCCTTAGAGATGTATTCTTATCATGATTCCCAACAGAATTATAGATGTCGCTTATTTCTTTTATATTTGTTAATTCTTGATACTACATAAACTCATTACTACTTTCTGAGATATCAGTTTGGACCCAGTTCCTATCTTTAACTAAGTTGGCTTCGGATTTATCCTACAAATATTTATTACTTATTGTTTTTGAAACTAAATCAACAGCACAAATGATATTTCAAACAATAGGAACTTGAAATTAAATGAGCCAGTCTTACTGTAAATTCATACAGACTTCCTTTTCCATAATTTGCTCTGTCGGCAACATTTTCTTGCATGTTAACATATGATTACTTGTCAAATCCTTAAAATTCATACAGTAGGTAAATAATAGTTACATACAAATTAATATAAACATACTTACCACGTTATATACATCTATTTCATTCGAAATCATGGATGTATTGTCATCTCAAACTATATCAGATTGCACCATTTTGCTACAAGGACTCTCATAGTCCAAAAAGTTTTTGGCGTTTCCGATCTACTGCCTCACAGTCATGCAAGATATGATTGACCGTTTCAGCTTCTCTGCTACAAAGTCTACAGCTTAAGTCTCCATGAAACAGCTCCATGGTATACATTTGTCCATTGGTATCGAATGTTCAGTAAAAAGTCGCTGTTCGGCTTCTGAACTGTGCATATAATTTAGTCTTAATTGTTTAAACATTCTTGATGTATAATATTGATTCTGTATATGAACTTTCTTCTATTAAAATAATCACATGCCAGTTTGAAATCAATGAGTATGTATGTCAGTATTTCATATTCATAGCATTCTACTATTGACTATTTTAGTAAATAGATTAGTTTAGTTGGTTTAGTTTTACAGAAATCTCATTGTTACTCACTTTATTTCCACTATTTTTTCAAGGTTATTTATCAATTAAAATATAGTCCACAAATAAAACATATAAATAATTTTTTGACACCAATTGAAACTGATTTTTCACTAACCTATACTAAATATATACTCCTATCAACGAAATGATCGGAAGTTCGGCATTATGTAACCTAAATGTTTCATTAAATTATTTTTTTTTACTTTATTTTTATTTTATTACATTTAATAGGACTACCAGATATGGTGGGAGTTCTCACAGAAAACAGGTCATTGTGTTACCAGTAAAGTACGATTGTGTCATGTAGCTTCAAGACGATATCGTACAATATGGCATCTACATTATACGGACTGGGGCGATCAAGGCTGCCCTAACTCTGTTGCTCATTTTTTGGGATTTCTAGAAGAGATGCAGTCCGTCCACCAACATTCTATGGGAGAAATTCCACCTGGGCATAACAAAAATCCACCTATTCTCGTTCATTGTACGGCAGGAGTCGGAAGAACAGGACTTACCATTTTATGTGATTTGTTGTTATATACTGTTGACCATAATCAGGTACGTTACTGAATTAGATATTAAACAAAATAGGTATATACTGAGAAATTGATTATATTAATAGAAAAAAATATATAAATAAACATATATAAAATATATAAATAAATAAACGAACTTTGTAAAGTTTTATATAAATTCATATATAAAATTAAAAACCTTTTTTTTTGTTATGACTACGAGCTCCTTCCCATATCAGTTGGCCCAATGTTAGACTGATAAGAAAATTAAATTTTAGAGAACAAAAGTAAAAGCGCAGCGTAAATTTTAGAAGTTTATATGCATCGAACAGCATTTTTGAATTTACTAATTATAGAAAATATTTTATAACGCAATGAAAACTATTGATTAAACAGAGTAATAATAAATTTAAAAAAAAAACGCGTAGAATATGTAATATTAATAAAAAAAATGTGAAAGTTTACCACTGAGTTACATTCCCTTTATTTTTAATGACATTCACAATTCTTCGAGGCATAGTTTTTACCAAGTTCTTTCAAAATTCTAATGTAAACGAATCCCATATTTCTTGCAATTTTTCCTTCAATTCGTTGACGGACCTGGCAGGATGTTTTCTCAAAGCTTTTTTCATTTTGCGCCACAAAGTCTGTATCGGGGACAAGTCCCGACTGTAAGAAACCCATTCCAGAAGTGGTATGCCAAGGTCTTCAATCTATTTTAAACTCTTTTTTAAGGTATGACAATCTGCGCTGTCCTGTTGAAAGACAAAATCTTCTGCTGATGTTAAACGGTGTCCCCTAATAGGTAAAAGAGATTCTTCTAAAATATTTAAATATTTGTCCTTGTTTACAATCCTATCGATAAAATGTAACTTTCCCACACCTTTAAACGACATGCTGCCCCAGATAATGACAGATGCAGGAAATTTGACTTTTCTCTTCAGACAGTCGTTGTTTATTGTATCGGACGTTAATGGGTTAATGCACATATAGAATGTGGAACGAATAAACTATTTCTCTCATTACAATTCTTTCCAAGAACGTAAATATATAGACCAGCGAAATGTTGATAAGTTTACCGATGTTTCAAACTATTAAATGAACTCGTGAATCGCACCAATTTATATTGTTACGGGGGCAAATTTCATGGAACTATCATCACCATCATCATCATTGGTGCTACAGCCCTATAAAAGAGCCTCGACCTTCCCAAGTCTATTACGCCAGTCAGTTCTATCCATTGCCAACTGTTGCCAGTTTGCTGCGCCTATTTGTCTACCATCCTCATCTACACCATCCCTCCATCTGAGTGTTGGTCTACCCCTACTTCTACTTCCCACAGGTTGTGTCATAAGGATTCTTCTAGGAGGGTTGTTCTGCTGTGATCTTGCCAGATGTCCTGCCCATCTTAGTCTTCGTATGGAACTATCATACTTTTCATTTATTTACATTGGCGAAGAATACACAATTTGTAGACCTTTAATTAAAAATTGTTTGACTTTTGACAACTAGCTTTGCAGAAAAATAAAAAAAAATCGGCCTGGCGTACTGTATAGTCCTCTACTTTATAAACCAATTAAAAATTAACAGTTTTCAATTAAATATCTATTTTTTATCAAAATTTCATCCTTTACAAATTTCTATATGTCCTTTATATAATTAATATTTTATAATTTTCAGGAGGTCTGCATACCGAGGGTCGTGGGTCTCCTGCGCCACCAACGTGCCTATATGATACAAACAATAGCGCAATATCGGTTTGTTTATTCACTGCTAATACATTATCTTAAACAGACTAGGTTAATATAGCACTTTCGTTTTGTTTACCCAGTGTGTGCGTGCAATTTTTATGATATTTTATTGTATTAAACGAGATGATCTTTTAGATTTAGAAGCTTATTTTTGAAATGTGATACATAATTCGATCATTTACAAAGAATAATTATTCTGCGAGTGAATTTTTTTATGAGTTATAAGTTTTGCAAAATAAACCAAAGTTGCTGTCATGACAAATTAACCCAAGTTTAATGGATTTTAATGAAAAATATGTTTAAAAGTTTTCGGTTAATTTTTAAATATTTTCTTGGTATATCTCCTCAATTTCATTTAGAAGTAGTTTTTTTAATATTTAAGTTGAGTAAAAATTAAAACCTAAACAACGCAATGCTGTTGTTTCGACAATTTTGTCTAAAGATGTTTAATGTTAAATTATAAAAAAAAGTTGGTGGTCAACCAATTAGGTACAATTTCAAATGTTTTTATTTTTATTTATTATGTTTATCATACATTGTGACATTTATCTTTACTGTTACTATGTTCACTCATTTGGACAATTTGAACAAATTTATTCATTATTAATTATATCCTTTTTTTAATTTCATTCCTCACATCAATATAATCATTCTTATTTCCTCATTGTCTTTTTTTAACTATCCAACATTGAGTGCTGTATATCTTAGCTATTTTTATGACAATTTTGCAATGCAATTCCATCGGTTTCGATCATATTGATTGACCAGAAAGAAATACTTAACAATCGGACAACACTGCCTATTATTTAGTAATGATTTCTGGCACTTTTTTAGAAATTATATCGTAGTAGTCAGTCGAAACTGATGTATATTATGATATTCAAAAGGAGCTTTTCAATCGCTGAAGTTTTAAAAATTAACCGTAAGCTCTGTTTTATTTGATGGTCATTTATTGTTAATTAAAATACAGTCATCAAAAATCTCTAGGAATAATTTATAAAAATTTTAATATTATCTTATTTATTGACGAAAATTACTCATGTTTTAAATGTTGTACTTTTGTATTTAAAAATATATTTTAAAAGTTTAACCACTTTTCCTACCAACCTTTATTTGAATATCATTGAAATATATCATTGAAAAAGCCACTTGCGAAGACTCCATTTGTTGAGTGATCCGACTTTTAAATATAATAACAACTTTTGACATTTGTCCAGGTTAAACGTTCTAGTCACGATTTGCATACGTTTATCCACATAAAACTAATTTTTATTTGTAATTAAGTTTTATTTCGGAACATTTTTCCTTTTTTCTTGAAATGTGCAATTTTTAAGAATGTATATCATTTAAACTTATAAACTTAACAACAAGGGATGTAAACATAGACATATAATACTTAAACTGAACGCTGCAATATAGACCCGTTCCCCAAGGGCGAGAAAATTATGCAAAGCAGTTCCTGCATCTCTTTCTAAAGGGCGGGGTTTATTAACTACGTGGACTTCCTACTGCCAAACACAAGTGAGGTAGCAACTTAAATATAACTTCCATGTTTGATGTAATAAGTCAAGTGGCTATGCGGTATTAGATCTGGATAATCGGGATTCGAATCTTCCGCTGATTTTTCTTTTTTATATAAAATTAATATTAATTCATATTACTTTTATTAAGGTCGTGGCATATTATCGTGCACGTTGCGTTTCCAGCACATAGCGTTTAGTTTCCGCAAAATATAATTTACATGGTTTTAAATATGAACAACGCACACTGTCCGGAACATAGCGTTTCAGACACTTAACGTTTCCGTTCAGTATATTCGAAAACAATATTTTACTGATGCCGACTGCTACGTAACGAGTCGTAACCGGTTCGTAAGGATAATGTTAATTAGATGTCCGTCGTTTTCCCCATGTTGTTTATTTAGGTCTTTGTTTGATTTTGATACAGAGTATTTAAAAAAATAATTTTCGAGGCTATTTTGTCATTTATGCATGTGTTTTTATCGCTTTGTGACAATTAATCACGGAAGTGATAAACAATTAGGAATTTAATAATAATTAATAGGTTTAACAATTATTTTAGAATGAATAGGATTCAGTTTAAATATGTTTTAAATTTAATTTCACCTTCAGTTAAAAAACAAAATACTACATTTAACGAAGCCATACATATCAAACCAAAAAGTATTTTTAAAAAGAAGAGGTATTACTTCCGTACAAAAGTCCTAATTGTTTATCACTTCCGTGATTAATTGTCACAAAGCAATAAAAACACATGCATAAATGACAAAATAGCCTCGAAAATTATTTTTTTAAATACTCTGTATCAAAATCAAACAAATACCTAAATAAACAACGGGGGGAAAACGACGGACATCTAATTCACATTATCCTTACCAACCGGTTACGACTCGTTACGTAGCCGTCGGCATCAGTAAAATATTGTTTTCGAATATACTGAACGGAAACGTTAAGTGTCTGAAACGCTATGTTCCGGACAGTGTGCGTTGTTCATATTTAAAACCATTTAAATTATATTTTGCGGAAACTAAACGCTATGTGCTGGAAACGCAACGTGCACGATAATATGCCACGACCTTTAGATAAATAAATAAATTTGCAAATAGAGCTGTAAATCTGAATAAAAAAAATAAAGAAAGAATAAGAATGAGAAATAATAAGTTGATACTACATATTTAAAAATCAATAATTGAACTTTTTTATAGCTTTGTTTATTGTAATTTTTTTCAAACTATTTTGTACCTATTTCCCGAATTTTTACATTTTGTGTATTAAAAGAAATAAAAGTGAAATTCTACTGTAAACATATATTTGTTCTCACATAAAAAGTTTTTAATTAAGGGCCTTCTCCCTGTCGGGGCTTTCTCCCAGATTAAATTCGTGAGGCGGTTATTAGGGAGACTGTGGATATGGCCTTCCCATCTTAGACGTTGGGATTTAATCTCTTGGACTACATCGCTAGCCCTATACATCTGTTTGACCTCAGCATTTGTTCTTATTCGGTATTGGTTAGAATACAACTCGTGATAAGGTCTAAAGGTTCTTCTGAGGATTTTGCTCTCAAAACATCTTGAGTTTTCTTTCTATTACTTTTATCAGCGTCCACGTCTCGCACACATACATTAACACCGGTCTAATCACTGTTTTATATATCCTGATTTTTGATGTTCCTGTTAAGATCTTGGATTTACAATCGCGAAAATGGAATTTACAAAGAACAATACCGCGTAGCTACCACTCGACTTGTTAGGTCAAACATGTAAGTTATATTTAAGTTGCTACCTCGCTTGTGTTTGGTAGTGGGAAGGTTACGTGGTCAATAAACCCCGCCCATTGGAAAGAGTTGCAAGGACTGCTTTGAATAATTTTTCACTGTCGCACTGGGGGAACATGTCTACATTGCAGCTCTCAGTCAAGGTATTATATGTCTATGAATGTAAACACCATAACGTAACCTAACTTAAACGAAGAAATAGTAGCTACAGCAACACAAGTCCAAGAAAAGTTCGACATAAAACATGAAAAAGAAGAAAAATTTAGTAAAGCAACGAAACAAAAAATGGAAGATCGTAGAGTACTGAAAAGTCAGGGAAATGTTGACCTACAAGAAATAAACACCATAAAAAGTGCTAAAAAGCTGTAAAAGTGCTTTTAAAAAGCAAAAGTGGCTTTATACATGTATCTTTGCTACTATCGGGCCAATAATGACGTGCAAAAAATATTTTAATTTAAATTAGATTTTTTTTTAATACACCATAACAAATTTAAGTTATGGGAGGAAATTCAGCATGCTCTCAAAAATATAAACAATAATAAAGCCCGGGGGGAAGATGGTGTAGTAATTGAGGCAATTAAACTAGGAGGTCCATTTCTGATGTCAAAAATCCAAACAATTTTCAATATATGTCTGCATAACAAAAACATCCCAATAATGGAAATATTCATTTACAATCCTTTTTCATAACACAGGAGATAAATAAGCCCTTTAGCTTACTCAACCACCTATACAAGCTCTTTACTGGAATGCTGGCAAATAGAAAGTAAAACTCGGTTTCTATCAGTCAGAAGAACAAACAGGTTTTAGAATCAAGCCACGGAACAAATGACCATCTACTATGCCTTAAAACTCTCGTCGAAAAGTATATCGAATATAATAGACCTCTGGTTCTTATTTTTGTTGACTTCTACAAAACAGAATATACTACATGTATTGCAGAAAGGTGCGGCAGGGAGATACATTATAGCCATAACTATTTACAACAGTTATGGAGTACGCATTTAACGATGGATTAGAGTGAGGTTCAAAGGGTATTAACATCGATGGAGAGAAATTAAATCATCTTCGATATTCCGATGACATTGTTCTCATAACAGACGACTAACGAGAAACTAGAGTTATGCTACAAAACCTACAGCAAGTAACACAGATGGTCGATTTAAGGATAGACTATTGGAAAACAAAAACAATGACAAATCTCGTCCCCAATGAGCCAATAGAATCGAGAAATCGCCCATACAAGTTGTGAAAAGATATGTGTATTTGAACAACAAAATGAGATTAACGCGAGAAAACCAAACTTGTGAGTTACTTAGAGTAAGTTTAGGTTGGGCTGCATTCGGGAAAAAGAGAGACGTGTTTAAAACAAATGTCCAAACCCATTTAAAAAGGTAAGCTTTCAACCAGTGTGTTCTACCAGTCGTCTCGTACAGAGCAGAAACCTTAACTCTCACGAAAACATCACCGGAAACATTGAGAAGGACACAACATAAAATGGAGAGATCAATGCTTGGAATAAGCATGAGAAATAGACTAAGAAATGAAGAAGTTCTTAGACGAACCAGAATGGAAGACATTATCGAACGTATTGCAAGCCAAGAATGGAGGTGGGCGGGACATTTGCAAGAATGAAAGAAGGCAATTGGACAAAAAAATTGCTTTTTGCCGAAGCCAGGGAAAACCTTCCAACATGAAGTACCCGACTACGTCAAAAGAATTGCGACTAATTGTATAGCAGAATCGCAAAACGGAAATAGATGGAAATATCTAGAGGAGACCTAGTTCAACAATAGAAAAAATCAGGGATGATTGATGATAATATCATTTAAAGGTTGTTTGAAGGTCTCTTTAAAGTTTAGTCATTCAAAGATTTTTAAAAATTATATTTAATATCCCTAGATACTATTTGATGTGTGTATATCGGTTATAAAGTAAGGTGTCTTAAAGGTTTGTTATTCTTTTTTATATAAAATTAATTTGTAGGTAAGAACTGACGTGAACTATATAAAAATATTGTTTATTTATTTCGATTTTACCTGATTGGCTGCTATCTTATATAAAATAGTATAAATTCCATACTCACACTCTCTTACAAAATAAAAACACAAGAAGTAGAGGTTTTTTTGTGGAATATGTCCATAAAATACAATATGCAAATATTTTTCTTAGAAAGTTGTCTAAAGATGTGATCTTGTAGTTTCAATTAGCCATAATGTTCTATAGAGTTAGTCAATAGGATGACATGCACTCGACTTTTAAATTGAGTCGTAAGCATCTTATTCAAGAGGAATATTTGGCAGTTTTGTTTATATTTTCTTGCTATTACTATCACAATAAACTTCCTAGCAATACTTTATCGGATATTTAAATTACCTACCAACTAATTAATCTCTTAAAACTCAACGTAGTTGAATCTATTGTATGAATATATACCATAGTGAAAATCACATTCAGATGGCTGTGTCCGAATATAGGATAACAGTGTTGCCAATGTTACTGTCATTGTAAATTGTACTACTTTTGTAAAATAAGCTACTCTAGTACCTGTCTACTCAGGGTAGACTAAGATATGTTTAGGTAAGTTAAAATTTTTATAGAGTATTTGTTAATGAAATAAATGGTCATAATTCCTAAAAAGCTTTTATACATAAAGATAATTTGTTGGTTAACTACAGCTGTTAAATTATATGAACTACACTAATAATTTTAAGTACATAGTTGCCTTTAGTGAACATGTATTAATAAGTATTGAATGAAAGTGGTTTAAGAGAATGCCTCAGAAATGCAATTTTCAATTATTTTCATTTTCATAATCTAGTTCATCTTTTGAGTCATCGTTTAATGAAATTTTATAGCTTGGTTGAGGTGATTTTTCCAATATCCATTGTTTTGTACTTTTTCATAACCTTCATAAATCAATGTTTTAACGGGATTTTGTTTGAAACTTGAATTCCTAGAAGACACGTACCATTTCACTCCACTTCACATAATTTCTATTGGGTTCAGTTCACAGTGATATCTACGCGGTACTGTTCGTCATTGTGATTCCTGTATTTTTCAACAATACAATCAGTTTTGTATTTGTCATAATGCATGAGCAGTTTCCAGAAATTCTTTTTTAAGTAATCTTCAAAATAAATATCCTTTTCATAAAACTACTCCTTAATTTGATGTTTCACCTAATATTGTTTGGGCCAATTTAGTTTCCTAGAATGATAATTGACATGACATTGACATGACAATGACATTGTCCATTACAATATCATTCTTTTTATTTTTTGAGAGATTCGGTATTAAAATGTCTTCAAACAGTCATTAAAAGTCATGTCAGCACATTCAACAAATTCATCTTTGCCTCCTGCATGGACTAAAGCACATCTTGGTCATTTTCCGAGTTTTTAAACTTGTGGTAAGTTCATTTACGAAAGCCAGTCATCTATTTTTTATTGTTGAATCATGCCATACTTGTCCATTGGTAGTTCCAGTATTATCCAACGATTCTTCCATGTAAATGATATTGGCCCATTGATTCCTCAGTTTTTTTATTTCCCTGAGTAAGTGGCGCCTCCAAGCGACTATTTCTTGTTTTTCTATTAATATTGAATTTCTACCCTGCTTGCCATATATAAAACCCATGTCGTTCAATAGTCTTCTCAATGTACTCTTAGAAAAATTCGGAAGATGCTCCGTTTCGTTAATTTTTTCTATTAATACGTCAAGTGTTGGAGGAATGTTGTCCATAAAAAAACCGTGCACTACTTGTCTTATTCTTTTCTTATGGGTTCTTTTTTTTATGGGAGTGGCCCATTTTTACTTTCACCTCTATACCGGAATATCGTTCGTTCAGTCTCCAGTCATAGCAGAAATTTCCCGCACTATTGATGATACACTTCTATTATTGTTACTGTTTGACTAATAGTTAAAAACATTAACACTATTTTTGAATTCGCTATTTAACAAATTACCGTTTTTTAATTTGATTATACTTTCGGCCTTTTTGACATTGACACGACACAAACGCCTGACATCAAATGAATATCTTTTTAATGACTCCCAACATTTTATCTACTGAATTTATAATTACAGACATTAAAGAATAACGGAGCACACTAGTTCACACTATTAAGTTCTAGGAAAATTAACACCAAGAAAATAGGTACTGGCTAGTACTAGGCTTTTGTATTATATATTCGAAATTATATCAAATATTGGTAGTTACATATTTATATAAATACAGTGATCAGCGCGCTAATAACCGGCAAAATAACGCAAACGGTGGAAAACATATGAAGTTCTAAGATAAAAGAGATGAAACTAGTAGAGATGAGAAATTTAGCGATAGAAACCTATAAATTTACATTCTATTCACTGTTTCCCACCTTAAGACGTATCAGAGAAGGATGTCAACTAAAACTGTCACTGTCATAGCGGTAGTTTCCAAACTATTACGTCTAAAGGTGGGAAACAATAAATGAAATGTAAATTTATAGGTTCTATCGCTAAATTTCCCATCTCCACTAGTTTCATTTCTATTTATTTCACAACTTAATATGTTTTCCATCTTTTGCGTTATTTTGCCGGTTATTAGCGCGCTCATTACTGTTATGTATTTTGAAAAATGTTAGTGATTGATTTAGAAATTATATTAGAAATTTTGAATTGTTTTTAAAAATTACTGAAATAATTTTTGTGTCTATTCTAAAATATAGGTATAATAAGAAAGTAATACAAGTGTAAAAACTAACGTAATATGGGATATTCTCTACCATTACAAAATTAAACAAATATAAATTAAAACGAGGCATTTATTTCGCTAGAAATCTAAATTTATTTTGCTTTAATTCCGCTATTTTGTGATCAACAAATTTTTGACGCTCTAGAAGTACTTTTCGGTACACTTTTTTTGGTTTCACAGAACTTCGTATTTTTATATGTGTCAATTTGAATATCTTTTAAAACTTCTAAAAATTGAAATATATTAGGGTGCCGATTGTAAAATAACGAATTAAATTTAGAATGGAAACTTTCACAGGCATTGGTTGTACGCTCAAGTGATGAACTGTTTTCCGCCCACATCTCAGGAGGGAAGTCTGCCTCTTCAGAAATATAGTTGTCCCCCAAGTAGTCAGCAGATTGTTGTACGGCTTGGTATTGTGCTGGTAATATTTCACTAAAGTCTAAAGCAAAACACTCACCTACTTCTAATGGATCTAGGAAAGGTAGACCAAACATATATCTAAGGTATTGTCCGACTTCATTGTCGTTTGAATACTCAGTAGCCAGACCAACTTTTTGAATTTTTCTCCACCATGATTGTCCGAGATGAAACCTACATCCTTTTATTTTCGCAGATGGAAACACTTCACTTACAGCTGCATGGATCGCTTTTTCGAAATCGGCATATACAACCTTGGGACTAAAATTTAAGTTCAATTTTTGACACTCCGTCTTTAAACAATTTAAGGCAGTCACATATGAGTTTGTTAACTTATTTGAAAGCAAAAAGAATGCCAACGGCACATAGTGTCCATTTGCGAGTCCGTGAACTGTAAATAGTTGAATAAAAACAGTATTTAAAAGTTCCATCAACATAAATTGTTTCTAATTTACTTAAAAATGTTAGATACACAAGAAAAAACAACAAATTTTTTTACCGGATCATTTTTCAATAAAAATTGTTCTTTTTGGTTGGTTGTCACTTCCACGGAGTTTAACGAGTCATTATTCAAATGTCACGAGAAGACATTATTCAAATATCTTTTCTAAGAAATATATGGCCGGGGCGAATTTACCTATGCCCCTTTTCTATGGGGTATTAAAATCTGACCGCGGGGCCGAACTATAGTGTATTTTTATGTATGAGAGAGTAATAAAACAATAAATTATGTATGCAAATCCCTAAACTGTTGATACGGGTAACTCAATGAAAAACAGATATTTGTCAACAAGTTTACAGAAGTATATAGGAAAACAATTTTAAATTGAGTATGACCACCAGGTATAAAGGTTGGAGCAGAATAGAATACAATAGTTGTGAGCATTACTAATCCCTAAATAAGGTTGCCAGTGTCGGAGTGATGGAGGTTAACAGGTACTAATGAATTTGCAAGAAATGTAAGATGTTTATTTTATTGGTTATATATAACCAATAAAAGTTTAATAAGTACCTACCTATTTGCAAAATAAAGTTTAATTCTTTAGATAAAATAAAACGTTTTATTTTATCTGAAATGAGTGCATTCCACGAAGTAAGGGTTTCAACAATCAAACATTTAATTCTTTAATTCCAGGAATCTACGACAGTAATTGACTAGATAATTACCTTCTAAACTTATTCCACAGAAAATGTGATAGTGGGTTTTTCCATTTTGTAGGAAGGCGTTTTTCCAAGTGGCGTATTCAAAATTCTTAACAGTTCACTAAAAGTAGGTACTTCAGTTGCAAGGTGCAGTTTATTGTGTATACTAGTGTTATGGAAAATTTAGAAGTGCCGTGTAAACGCCGAAAAATTGGTCCTCTAACAGTTAATGAAAAAACATTAATATTTAATTGTTTTAAATCATTTACAGACAAACGTTTATGTGAAAGTGTTGATGAGACCGTTGAGTTAGTTAGCAGTACACTTGGTGTTGGGAAATCTACGATTTACAGAGTTATTAAAGAAGAGAAATGTGGTAGTTTTCAAATGCCACGTAATGCTCCAGGGAAACCAAAATTTCAAATAGAATATCATTTTAAAGAAGGACTTCGACGGAAAGTGCATGAATTCTTCTTTAGACAAGAATTTCCAACATTGGATAAAGTTCTTGTCTCAGTTCGAGATGATAAGGATTACCAAGAAATAAGTCGAAGTACGTTATGGAAACTTTTAAAAGAAATAGGCTTCCGCTGGAAAAAGAATCCCAGAAAGTCTATTTTATTAGAAAGAAGCGATATTGTCATATGGAGAAGACATTTTCTAAGAACCATAAAGGAAATTTACTACAAGTCAAAGGCACGCTTTTGTAAATAACTTATCTACTGGTTTAAACCCACCATCAGGAAAAGGACGCAGGCTGATAATAGTACACATTGGCAGTTCAGACGGTTTTGTTGAAGGTGGTTTATTAACTTTTGAATCAACTCGTACCGGTGACTACCATGAAGACATGAACGCTGATGTCTTTCAAGAATGGTTCGAACAAATGATAGATCTTCTTCCTAAGAACTGTGTAATAGTAATGGATAATGCAAGTTATCACTCCAGACTTATAGAAGGACTGCCCACAACCAAGTGGTTAAAAAAAGACTTGCAGAATTGGCTGAGTTCAAAAAATATTACGTACCATCCCGGATCTATAAGAAAGGAACTTTATTCGTTGTGTGCCCTTCATAAAGAAAAATTTAAAAAATACGAAATTGATGAAATTGCCAAAAATCGTGGAATGACAGTACTTAGATCCCCACCATATCATTGTGAATTAAACCCGATTGAACTGGTATGGGCACAGATAAAGAGTGAAGTTTCAAGAAAAAATACCACTTTTAAAATTCATGATGTTAAACAGTTGTTTTTGGAGGCCGTAAATAATGTAAAAGGCAGTAAATCACACTATTGAAGAAGAGGAAAAAATGTGGAAGCTGGACAATATTACTGATAAAATGATCGAGCCAGTTATTATAAATCTTGGTTCTGAAAGTTCATCTTCTGAATCTGATTTGGATTTGTAACAAGTAGCTGTAAGTTTTATATTAATATTTTTATTCATCTATTTAACATACCTTAGACGGTTTTAAAAACTCTTTTTCTCTTTTGTAATTTTTAAAAATTAAAAAAAATGTGAATTTTTTAAAACCCTTTTTAATGTAGGCCAGTCAGTTCTAATATAGTGTGTGATAAAAGAGGTCACTTTTGTTTACATACACATAACACTTTATAACACTGAAATAATTCATTTATTTTTTACAATTATTCAAAGTAATTTTTCAATTAATCTTGAGCACGCCCATGGAGTGGTCGGAGCTACCAGTTAAAATTATGCTAATTACTCTCTCGTTCATAAAGATAAACTATAGTATACACCCAAGAATAATTTTAAATTAATAATTATATTTTCTTAATTCTAAATTATTTTTTATTGTCTGTAATTATAAATTCAGTTAGAGAAAGTTTGGTGTCATTAAAAAGATATAAGATCAAAAAGGGATTATACAAATAATTATTTCATTTCCACGAATTGCAAACAATTTTGAAGAGAAGGCATAAAACCGAAATGACCAGATTCCCGAAATATAACTTTCTATTTTTAAGCCTTACAATTACAAAACTCTTTAGAATTATATAAATTTTCTGTTCTACCAACAGAAAATTTATATAATTGTAAATTCAGTTAGAGAAGTTTTGGTGTCATTAAAAGGATATTATGGTCAAAAAGGAATAATAGAAACAATTTCATTTCCACGATTTGCAAAGAATTTTGAAGAGAAGGTATAAAACCGAAATTCCCGAAATATAGCTGTCTATTTTCAAAATATCAACAGAAAAATTATATCATTCAAAAAAAATGTTCACAAAAGTACAATATTTTTATATTTTACATTCATAAATATTTCCCAAATTATAATTCTTTTAAAGGAGCCGGCCCATAACGTACGATTAAAAACTTTGACAACATTGTAGTTATTTCTGACATATAGAAATCACAGGACTATATCTGTAACGCTGCCATCTGAATGCGAATTTCTGTATAACAATGGGTTTTCCGGTTTTGCTTATTGATAGATTTAAATTCTTAGTGATCCTTCAACTACTGGAACTACCTGAAATTGAACTTCAGTAGAAAAGGATTTAACTAATTTATTAAAATATTTATTTATTTAAAAATCGTAAAGTATAACCAAACAATACTGACTTTATTTATACCTTTGTGTTTTAGCGTTCGATGTGGTTTAGTTATCAATGGATTTTTAGTCCTTCGAAAACTTGCTGATTTTCCAGTCCTGTTATGAGTTTAGAATGTTTCTTAAACTGGATTTTTTATCATACTTATTTTCTACATACTTGCAAGTTCCCATGAATATTTGTTGAAAATATTTCTATCACTTTTACTACTGTTAAGTTCGTTATGTCACAGAGAAATTTGTTCAAAATTATTATCAAATAGGCCAACGCCTTCCGATGAACTTATTTCAACATAATATATAGCACAAAACACTACGTACGTTGCCTATGACTCGTCTGTAAGTAGAGCAAAAATTTATGTTATAGTCTCACCTGATCGGATTATATAAATAAACTTTGGAACGCAAGTAATTTTGTTGTTACTCGAAGGCTACACCGAAGAACAATTACAATTTATATTCAATTTAAAAAATTAGTGTAGCAAATGCTGCCATCTGTGACATGTTGACAGAATTAAATAAGTTTTCCTTCCAATATTCCAACTGAATTGTTACCTAACTAACCGTTTTTTTAGCATCGTGATTGTTTCATAAGTTCGACATATTTTAAGAGTTGCATCATTATCAATATAACCTGTTTACCTTTAGATCCAAAGCGTGTTAAATTTGTTTAAATAATATATAGTTACCAATAAGCAAACCCTTTGACATTCCGTTTTTCTTACGGTCCTTCGTTTGTGTTTGTTTTATTTTTGTTATTACGATGAAAGCAACTACCTTTTCATATTTTATTTACGTTTTTGTACACTATAGTTCTTAGATTTTTTATTTAATTGCCATGCAATGTGAGTACTGTACGTTTTGCATTGAAAAAAAGCAAAAGAATTCGAGAGCACAATTAAACGAAGAAAGCACTTGAAGAAGAAGAAGAACACTTGAAGCTCACATCTCAGAGGTATCTTTGATGTTGTCGGGAAATTTTATAATAAGGCAGTGTTGTACTAACACTGAATTATTAGCACAGCGTAGCATTCTATAAGGGTTTATTGAGTAAAAACTCCATTAATTATTTACTTTACTGTCATCTTAATGACATTAACACTTTTTAGCTTTCATCTATTTAAAGAATTGATGATAAAAAATTGTATCAACAATGCAATGCTCCGTAAAATTTGTTATAACTATTATTCAGTAATAGCCATTAATATTTTCTAACTGTCCTCTACTTACTATTTAAAAATCTAAATTGGCTTTAAATATCTGTGAGTAATATTAGAGATTTAAAAGTCTGATATATGTGTGCCTTTAGTGCGTCTTATTTATATATGATTTGTCACGTGTGTTTATCTAGCAAAATATACGATATCAATTTATATTAGTAGTAAATGGTATTCAACATTATTTATAGTTTAAGATTCTATTGTGTTCTACATTGTTACGTTTTCAAATAAAAAGAAATATATTAAATTTTAGTTATTTCAGTAGACAATAATTTAATATATCGAACAAAGTCGCAAACCTACTAAACTATTGAATGCTCGTGGAACACTTTATGTGTATGTCTCATTTAGTGAAATCCATGAAAATATAATTCTGACCAACAGAAAAATCAACAACCGATCACAAAGATTTAGATGCAAAGCATTGGCTTTATAAAATACAAAATCTTTCAATGTTATCTACACAGTAAGTTTTCCTTAACTCCTATATTTTTCTCCTTTTTCTATAGTAGGAATGAACTTTTTTAAGAAACGGTTTTCTTGTTTCATGTTTAAGTTAAATATTGTGTTTATACGGCATTAAGTCACAATTAAATTGTAATTAAAATTGCATTTTAAAATTGTTACTTGACGTTTCGATTTCCACTCCGGAAGTCGTTTTTTAAAAAAAGATTATTTTAGATGAGTGAGCTGTTGTTTGGTGGTTATGTTTTCCAAATTGATGAGAGATTTATTGGCCAAATGTCTTGTAGGAAAATAGAATGTTGAGGGTGGTGATTATACCTCAGAATGATATCAAATTCGGATTGTTTTTTGTTTTTAGGTAATTTGTGTTTGTATTCGTTCTGTGCTGCTGACGCGAGGGGATATACCTCACGTTTAAAGCGCTCATATCGGCCAAATTTGTCACCACCGTAAGATTTTTATAATTTATAATTATTATACATGTCATTGTTTAAAACGGTACTAGGTAATCTTTGTTGCATCGCAAACTGCTACAATAATAGTAAAAGTGGTTTCACTTTTTATCGATTTCCTAGTCAAAGTCATAAAAAGCATCAATGTGAACTGTGGATTGCAGCTATAAGGTCTAATTTATATAGAAAGGAACTTTGTTTCCGTAAAACAATAATACTATTACAATAATATATAATTTATATATTTACAACAGTAAATCTGCATTTACAATTGCAAAAGTGAGGTTAGAATTAAGATCTCAAAAAATCATTATGGAAATAATTACCTACTCGTTTTTAGCACAAATACACTATGTAATTATATAAATTGGTATAATAAATATAAAATTGTTCAAAAAATATTTTAGTCCAACTTATGTGTTTGTAAAAATATCCAAATTTTGAACTGTCAACAAATATATTTCTAATAAATAAATACTACGATAACCTTATTTATGGTTGAGTTTACCGAAAATACAACTGAATATAGCCGCAAATGTCAGCCATGAAATAAAATATTTCGGTTTGGCAGTATTGCGAATATTTGTCTTTTTCGAGATTAATTGCAAACATCTGTTGCAATCTGGCAACTGCTGATTAGACGATTGCCAAATCTATCCCCTAATCTATCAAAGGACAATTGCCAAAAAATTTTTTAATAATTACCTGCAATTAATCTCCAAAGAAACAAATATTTACTCATTCTTGTTTTATATAAATCAAAAATTGCAGAATTCATAACATAATTTAATTAAAATATACTTTTCTAAAGCTTTATCTCTTTATATTTGAAGCATACAGCATATCTTCTTCTTAAAGTGCGTATCCGTTCCGGATGTTGGCGATCATCACGGCTATCTTTACTTTATTTATTGCAGCGCGGAACAGTTCAGTGGTAGTCGTGTTATACCACTTTCGTAAATTTTGAAGCCAGGAAATGCGTCTTCTTCCCGGTCCTCTCTTACCATTTACTTTCCCTTGGAGAATCAGCTGGAGAAGGCCGTAACGTTCTTGATTTCTCATTACATGTCCTAGATATTCCAACTTTTTAGTTTTGACGGTCATGAGAATTTCACATTCTTTCCCCATTCTACGCAGGACCTCCACATTAGTAACTCTGTCAACCCAGGATATACGTAAGATGCGCCTATAACACCACATTTCGAAAGCTTCGAGCCGATTCATAGATGCAACAGTCAGTGTCCATGCTTCCATTCCGTAGAGCAGAACTGTGAATATGTAGCAGTTCAATAGACGGCATTTTGTTTTTAATGATATGTCTCGACTGTTGAAAATGGTTCTCATTCTAACGAATGCTGCTTTTGCTTTTATTATTCGCTGTTTAATTTCTGTTGAGTGGTCCCATTGGCTATTTAAATTGGTGCCTAGATATGTATATTGCTCGACTCTTTCGATATTCTGTTGGTTGATTGTAAGATGAGTGTTTAGTATTGGTTTTTTACTAATTGTCATAAATTTGGTTTTCTTTATGTTAAGAGCTAGTCCGTATCTGTTGCTGACTTCTGTTATGCGATTTGTTAATATCTGTAAGTCATTCAGATTATCGGCAAAAACTATAATGTCATCTGCATATCTAATGTTATTCAACCATTCACCGTTTATTAGTATTCCTTTCGCACAACCGTCTAAAGCTTCCTTAAATACCCATTCAGAATAAATGTTGAACAACAATGGAGACAAAATACAGCCCTGTCGTACTCCACGTTCTATTACAATTTTATCAGTTAACTGGTCTTCTATTTTGATTTTGGCCGTTTGATTGTAGTAAATGTTTCTGATAATTCTAAGATCTTTGTTGTCAATTCCAATTTCTTGCATTAGAGTCATTAATTTGTCATGTTTTACTCTGTCAAATGCCTTCTGGTAATCTATAAAACATACGTATATGTCACAATTCACATCCCTGCATCTCTGAAATAGCACCTGTACAGCAAAAAGCGCCTCCCGTGTTCCCAGAGCATCACGAAATCCGAATTGTGTTCTTGTTAGTTGTTCCTCACATTTTGTATATATTCTTTTGTGAATGACCTTTAGAAATGTTTTAAGTAAATGGCTCATAAGGCTTATAATTCTATAGTCTTCGCACTTTCTCGAATTGGGTTTTTTTGGAAGATTTATAAAAGTTGACACTAACCACTCTTGGGGAACCACGCCCGTATCATATATACTGTTAAATATATTTGTCAACCATTTTATGCCATTTACATATGCCATACAGCATATACATTATAAAAACGTGCCAATAATATATATATATATATATATATATATATATATATATATATATATATATATATATATATATATATATATATATATATATATATATATATATATATATATATATATATATATATATATATATATATAATATACCTACAGAGAATATTTACGATTAATTACAAATTTTTGATTTTAATACTCCAGATTTCTAAATGTTTTTAATGGTGTAAACCTTAGGGTGATGATATAATAACCTGTAGAGGGCGATACTTGTTCAACTGCACCGAGCGAATATTTTATATTTATGTATTGTGTGTTGCATATGTATTACGTATAATTGTAGATGATGTGTCTGATTTTCAACTCACAATACATAAACATACAATACACAAACATGTAATACAAAAACACATAATAGAATTTTATATCTTTCTATGCAACACCACCCTCAAAATTTTTAACTAAAAGCATTGCTATTTGCCTAAAATCGAGACCAAGTAAGTCACCCATGAATTTGGAATACATAACCGCCAAACAACTTTTGGTTATATCAAAGAATATAGACGCATATGCGTCTCTATTTTACTTTATCTTTGATACCTCGCATTTTTAACAGCTGGCAACCCTAATTTGTAACCATTTTTTCTCAGGCAACCTCATATCATATTAAGAAAAAATTAGCTTTAATTAAAAAAACATGCACAAACGTCATAAGCAGCCTATTTCATTTAAATAAATGACCGAAATAAAATATTTGTCAAACACTAGTTACTATTAATTGAATTAAAAATATTTTCGGCCCCCTTTTGACTGGCAACATATTATCCTATTTTTAAATGTATGTAAAAATGTAAGTTTGATGAACTACTTTATGAACGTAGTGATCCTGCAGTGGGATCTTGTACTATAGCGAATATTTAACAAAAGAAATATCCACATGCAGTTTATTAACAAAATAACACTAGATTAATTAAAACAAAAGTTTATTTATGAAATTGTATAGTATTTTATAGATTAATATTTACAAATGTAAAGTTTTAGTTTTGGAAAGAATCTATCACAATACACTCCCAAGCTGAGCGAACGAACTATAATATAACAGCTCACTAATTTAAAATAAACTTTTTTGAAAATGATTTCTGGAGTAGAAATGGAAACATCAAATAACAATTATAAAATGTAATTTTCATTACCATGAATTGTGGCTTAATCCCATATAAACATAATATATTTTTTAATTCATTGTATAAAAGATCAGAAAGGGATTTGTTCACATTATTTTTGCATCCGTGTAATTTCCTTTCAATTAATATAATTGAATTCTATTCAAAATCTGCGTAAAAATTTCAAAAGAAGTTATACATGGAACATCTGCATTAAAATTAAGCCCACTATTCTTAATTCTGTTAAAAAGACTTGATTATTTTAAATCAGTACATATATATATATATATATATATATATATATATATATATATATATATAATATATATATATATATATATATATATATATATATATATATAATATATATATATATATATATATATATATATATATATATATATATATATATATATATATATATATATATATATATATATATATATATATATATATATATATATATATATATATATATATTAGAACGATTTGTTATAACTTTTATTGACCTAAATTTTACCTTTTGAAATTTACTAGAAATTGATTTTAACAAATTTATTATAAGGCTGTGTAAATAATTTTGTATAATATTTAATTGTATCCGTGTTATTTGAAATATCATGCTTCTTGTGATTTTTGACCCAGTGCCTTACTTGTATTATACCATTGTATTTTATATTTATAAGTGATCATGTAACAATTTTATATTGTAATTAAAATTTAAATAAACTGTTTGCCATTTTAAAATGAGTTTTTGTAAAAGGAGACCGTAATGAAGAAGATAGATTACTAAATAATGCAAATATACAGGGAGAAAACTCAAAAATTTAGGCAACAGCGCTACGTTGCGTCATTTCTGACAGGAGACGATGCAACAACCGATATGATTCCGTCGATCAGCCGTTCTATTTAAACAAGGATTCCTAAATTGGATACAATATTTAAGGCGATAAGACATAATAATTTTTCTTACTTTGGCCGAACTAAGTTATGGAAATAAGAAATCGGTTTGTGCTATGAAAATTAAGACTCTCAGACTGGTGATAAACGTCAACTTTTATCACTTTACCCAAAAAAGCTAAGTATCTAAATGTGATTGATGCGATTGTTCGACACCGGAAACTAGCAGAAATACTTAGAGCAACGGTTGTAGATGAGGGTGACTTATCATTACGAAACTTTACTGGCATCAGAAAGCTGAAGTAAGGGTAGAGAGTAAACATATCAGAGGAGATAGCTATAAAAAAGGAGGTAAGACAGTAATTCATACTATCCCCACTACTCTAATCTGTATTTAGAAAATAAGTTGGCCGAAGCTCTTAAAGACACTTACGATGGAATCAAAATCAGTGGTAACAACGTCAAAACTTTCATCGTTTCTTTACTTACTCGGTAAAGCGAAATGCGTGCGTCGTTTGCTCACAAGGCGGTGACTGTCACGGTATTCTTGAGCACGGCTTGACGTTTCGTTGCGTTGTGCCGTTCGTCGGTTTCGTGATTCCGATAAGGATTGCCTTTAGGATAGGTACCGGGCAAGCGTTCATGTGCTTCATTTCGAGCGTCAACTTACCTCCAGCCTGATTCGATTCGAGGACATTGCCAGGCGGGGAGTTTGACTGGGGCGGTACATCTGTCAAAGAATAACGCAGGTGTCATAAGGCCAGCTTAGCGAGGACAGAGCAAAAGCTGGCTTGATCCTGATGTTCAGTATGCATAGGGACTGCGAAAGCACGGCCTATCGATCCTTTTGGCTTAAAGAGTTTTCACCAAGAGGTGTCAGAAAAGTTACCACATGGATAACTGGCTTGTGGCGGCCAATTGTTCAAAGCGACGTCGCTTTTTGACGATAAATGAAATTAGTTATCGTTATCGGGGCCGATCGTGATCGACTTATTTATGAACATCGCCAAGACGAAATTAATGATTGTCTCGAAAATGCAAATACAAGCTGTCCTCCGTGTACACAACATTAGATGAAGAAGAAGAGTCAGTATCAGTATTTCTGCAGAAGTATACGAATGTTGATTATCTTGTTTTCGATTTGGCAAAGTACATCTTTGTTTATAATATTGACACATTCTGCCGTATCATTAGTACTTTTTAATTCCATTTGTAATATCTTTAACCCACGCTCCTTCATCATATAATTATGTCTACTTTGCACTATGTATTATAAAGCTATAACTTTAACCCACGCTCCTTCATCATATAATTATGTCTACTTTGCACTATGTATTGGAGCAACAGTCACGTAACTATATTTTCTGTCGTTGTTCCGATTATTAGCTGAAATGTACTTGTACTAATGAAACAATAAACACTATCAAACAATTCGGCCATTATTGCTTCTAACTTTATTTTAAGTAAATGTCATATTTACCTGTACGTCAATGTAGCTCGGGGCACATGCATTCTCTTCATTGTATTATTCACAACTGTCACTTCTGACTTTGTAGCACTAGCAGAGGGGTTAAAAGGCGCGAATGCAACAACGACATACACGTCATCTAGCGAAATAGAGAAGAGTTACAAGTCTGACTTTGTTTCCCCAGACAAATACGGGTATTAGGAATATCGTAGTGTTGATAACATTGATTTGTGAAAAAATTGCACTTACGTCAGTGTTTCTCCAAAGGTGCGATATATGAAATACTTCGGTTAATCACCGAAGGCGGAGAAAGGTGGCAATAGGAAAAAGACAGAATTCCTGGCTCAAACATCTACCTGATAGGTAGGCAAAACATTAACTGATATCTTCAGAGTCGCGATTTCACGTTTCACTATTACCACTTGGATCGCCAACCCTCGAAGGGAGACGGCACAATGAGAAGAAGCACATTGAAAATTTAATGCTTAAAAAATAAAAGTTTTGTGAAACAATTATAAAAAAAAACACATTTTTGATAAAAATATATTGTTAATACATTTGTATCTTACAAGATATATCTTCCATTTACATATAATGTTTTAAAATAATTTATGAAATTTACAAAATAACAAAAAAATCCAACTGTTTGAAGTAACCATTTTTTACATCAGTAAAAAATATCACATCTTAAAACTAAAGTACTTAATACTTAACTTATTTCAACATATTTAAAATGTATTCGACACATTTCAAACATCTGTAAGTTTACAACAGTGCTACGTAAACCAGTAATTCGTTTTACAAAACAATAAAAAACTTTATACATGTTCTAGACTTTAAGATGGATTGTGTGTGGAGTCACAAAATCACAAACTTCAAACGCAAAACTGAAAAAATGCAATGAATTGTCTAAATCTGGTCAGATTGTTAATAATGGAACTCTTAAATTACAAAACATATTAGGCTTAATATTCCTAACTGTTTGATCTATAAAATCATGAAAATGGAAAACTACGTAGGAGGTGCATAGAATGGCCTGTGTGATGGAGGTTGAGTCGGTGGAGGGGCATTTGTAGGGAAAAATGGGGGTGGAGCTGCAGCAGGCACTCCAGGTGGAGGAGCAAATGGTGGAGGATGGTTTACAAATGGTGGAAACACGTTTGGTGGAGGAGCTGTAATGTGAGGAGGTGGTCCAGGTGGAGGACCTGTTAGATGAGGAGGGTGTGTGGTTGGTGGCGCGGCGAATGTTGCAACTGGAGCAGGATATACAGCTGTAGGTGGGGGACCGCAAGTAAAAGTTTGGTAAGGAAATTGGGGCACTTCTGGATGAGGCGGTATTTTGACAACCGGAGGAGGCTGTTCAGGCGAAGAAGGTTTTTCGTGACCATTTGAAGTTCTTGTTGGTATTGGTGATGGTGTCTGTGGCCCTTTTTGAGCGAGTGGGGGGCTGTCTGGAGGATTTGTATCTGATTGTGAATATAAATCCAAAACCTAAAAAAATAAATGTAAGTTAAAATAAAACTTAAACTTTACATATCTCAATAGTTAGTATATTTAAACGAGCAAACATATATATATATATATATATATATATATATATATATATATATATATATATATATATATATATATATATATATATACAGGGTTTTTCAAAAAAGGTAACACAAGTTAGCAACTTTAGGTAAACAATTAATAGGTTATCAGATAGTTATATCTTCTATTAATAGGTTATCTCTTCGAGATAGAAGATTTTTATATTTTTATTATTATATATATTATTATTATACACAGTTTGGTTATATATTAAGGAAAAAGTCTATGCTACAGAGGTAAATTCATAGCCATAAAGGCTAGAACAGAAATTAAGATTCTTTTGACAAAGGTTATAGAGCCATAAATCAATAGAAAAACGAAATATCTAAGATTAACCACAGAAGAGTATAAAAATCTTAAGCGAGCAGAGTTAAGAGTAGCAAAGGGCAGATATTAAACAGATGGGCCAGTCATTTTGAAGAACCTCTTAGTGTCAACAAGGAACATCTGATATATGTTACTATACTTGAAATGAATGAAAACGCATAAGAGTCAGTTTCCACTGTATAAAAAATTTTGGAAAGACATTTTATAAAATTAACCAATACCAAAGTTCCTGGTTTGTTATTGGTTAACATAAAACCAGCAAAGGAAAGATAGACAGTGAACTGGAAATTAGGTATACTGTGTCAACTTCACAAAAAGGGAGACATGATGGTGTGCAATAATTCATGCATACAATAATAGGCATCATCCTATTCAATAAGACATACAAAATATTTTATGCCTTATATGTAGGGCATAGGGGAAAATATTCTCATAGGCCGAACAAATTGTTAGGGGCACCAATCAAATATTTAAAGTAAGACAAATTCTTGATCATCTCCCGAAGTTGATACCCCCCACATATTTAGTTTATTTTATTTTAAAGTTGCATGTGACTTAGTAAAAAGAAACTTCAGCTTCAGGCTATGCAGAGTTTCAAATATCTCCCCAGAAATCACAGAGTCAAGAGTCCAGAATGAGATGGACTATCATGTCTTCTGTTTAACCTTGCCTTGGATGTGCAGATGACGTTGACATCAATAAGTGCATTTCTACTTAAAATAAGTTGTAGGAAGTCAAGATCTTCCAATGAGTTTCGATGGAGATATGAGAAAGTAACTTTTGCTGAATGACATAACACCATTAATGACACAGAATTCCAAACAGGACCCATGATTACAATTGAAGAAGTCATAAATCTGTTATAAGAAAGATCAAATATGGTAAATCTATAGGAATTAACAAGTTTTGTGCAGAATTATTAAAACTTATGGATTAATAAGGAATAAAATGATAAACAACTATAGTTAAAAAATCTGTAGAACTGATAAAATTCCACAAAGCTAGTTAAATCTGACCTTCATAAGTATACCAAAAAAACCAAATGGAAAAACATGCAAACACTTTTAAAAGTGATACACAGCAGGATATAAAACAAATATGAAGAACAAGTAGTGTCATGGACACAATTTTGATTTTCTGAACTTTAGCTACATGAGAAGCTCTTTTCTAAGATCTTCCTTTTTTTTAGTCACAGTACAGTACTTAAAATATTAGCAATATTGTTGAGGTTCATTGCTGGGACCACTTTAAATTAAATAATTAACTATTAATAATTACCTGATGACATATGTCCTCTAATAAATCCATGGTAACATCTTCTACAAACATGTCCCACCACCTGCAATGTTTAGAATTCCTGCCTATCCAGTCTATGACTTCAAATTTACTAAGTTTTCCAGCCAAGTACATTAATGCTACAGCAATTATCTCAGGTTCCCACTGGAGGCATAATGTGGTACATAAACTATCATTTACAAAGGTCCAAGCCATTTGAACCATCTTTTGCAATTTACCTTTGTCACCTTTTAGGCATTTTGCATATTTTAACAGGTACTGATAAGGATGCTCTACTTGTAAATCGAATTTGATTGTTTGAAGTAAAATTCTTTCTAAAGTCATCACCTAAAATATGAATCATAAATATATTATAAGTAATGTTTCCTTGTTAAAACCTGAATGAAAATAAAAGATAACATAGGCTAACAAAAACCAAAAAAATGTTTTTGGTTGATAAAAATAGAGTTTATTTTAAATAATATGAGCACACTGATTTCAAAACTACCATTATTTATGTTCTATCAGCTTTAAATAAACCTAAAGGAAAATAATAACATCCATAAACAAATGGGAAAACTACTTAACAGCACTATTTAAAAGAAACAAACACAATAACACAACTTGCCTCAATGAATACACAAAATAGAAATCAATTTACAATAGGTTGAGATAGCCATAAATTTACTAAAAAAACAGGAAGTCACCAGGACACAACAGAACAACTAATGTCCTCCTGAACTATGGAGGAGAAAGTATAACCCTAGAGATGACAAAACTTGTCCAAAAAATAATATTAAAATAGAAGATACCAGATGCATGGAGAAATAACATAATGATATTTATGTTCAATAAAAGGATACACAGAAAACTCAAACAACTATAGGGGTGTAAATCTACTGAACCTTGCACTCACATTTTGTTACAAATTCTGTGACAAGACAAGATATCACACAAAAAGCCATTGAGTATAATAAACTGCCATATTTATGTTTTGTAGACCTAACAAAGTGGGCACATCCTACGTTTTGATAGCATCCATGTCAGAGATGTCTTAATATATTATATAAAAGAGGTACATCAATCAATATTATAAAAATCATCAAAAACATCTACATTTTCAATACAACAATAAAAACAATATGATAATAGATGAAAAAACCAAATATGTAACCACATCAAAATATCTACTTGCTGTAAAAAAACCCATTGTGACCTATGGTTGTGAGAATTTACCCTGTAGAAGAAAGATGACCCTGAAAAGTTTTGAAAGGAAAGCAGCTAATAAAGTAGTAGCAAAGAAAGGTTATAAGTAGTAAGTAAATATAAAGTATAAATATAAGTAGGGATATATTCATTTTAAATTCCCATAATGACCCTGAGAGAATGGGGGATTCAGATATAGTTTAAACATTTTAAAATATTCTTTGTACAAAACATATTATACTATATTACCTCTTCTTTTGGATCTTCTCCAAATGTTGCAAATTTATGATCATTAAGTAAACTTCTGGCAGTTTTTATAATGTCTTTACATTTCTTAGGCGTTTCCTCCACTTTTCCAGCCAGGAATAAACAACAACATGCAGTGACATATCTAGGAAACTGTTTGAAGGAATGAAACATGTAAAACCTATGGTAATAAACTACACCAGTTGCCATTGTATTGTATCCTAAATCCATTTTTGTACCAGTATCTATAATCAGCCTGGCTCCTGAAAAATAATGATGTGAATATAAACAATAAACATATTCAGAGCCAACAAATAAAATTGTGCACAATTACTCCAATGTGTTTATGGTCCTCTTGTGGCCATATACGTTTATGTTCGAACTAATGATATATTATAAGAGTTTTTTGTTATATTTTTAACCAATTGAAAGAATACGAAACAAGTGTTTAGTCTTGCCTCACTTCTCCAAAAAATGTTTATTAGGCTTTGCGTGTAGTGATGATATGTGGTATCTCTGAATGTTTAAGTTACACTACAAGTTATTACAATTTCTTAGAAACATAATATTAGAGAGAAAAATATACTTTATTGATACTATGTACCAAAAGGCCACAAGGCAATTTAAAGAATTTATTTACAGAAAGAAATTAGATCTAGTTAACGTTTATTTTATTAAACAAAAAACTTACCCTCTTTACGATATCGCATTTCAGTCTTATAGTCGATCCCATCTTGAGATGAAGGTGTGTTTTTCAGTTCTTTTTTATCAAAATACCAACCTGGCATTTTCCTGGTTATGTCTATTTAAGAATAATGTAAGTTATAATTATTAATAATTTTGTCATTTGTTTTGTAATTTACTATAAATACCTAACATAGATCACAAAACTAGGTTTTATAACCTAACTTTCAGAAAAGTTTATGTGACATTTGATTTGAATTAATTATGACAGATGACATTTAACCAAATTTTTATAATTATTTTTTTTACTTTACAGCCAACTTGGACGTTAACGATATAAAATTGTTTATTATTAGAAATACACATTAATAAAATTTAATTGTGCTTTCTATTAGGCGTCATTTACTTAGATGAGATGTAAAAACCGCGGTTATCTAACCCAGCTGATTCACATTCAAACTATTTGTAAGTTTCCTATTATGTTTAATAATTCTTGTCCGAGTCTATTATAGACTGTACTAAATAACGTATACATAGAACAATTTTCTTTGTTTCCCTATATTATGTGTATTTACTTTTTCTTAAAGTACCTACTCAATTTTTCCATTATTTTTTTAAATCTATAATAGCCTAAGACCCCACTGCAGGATCACTACGTTGGGCTTAATAGCAAAAAACCTTTAAAGACATAATTATTGCCAACAAATCAAAACTGGTTAAGAAATAATCCTGGAAGAACGGTTTCCCGGTACCAGATTTCGGATTTGTTTGGAAAAGCATATTCAAGGACAGCATCAGTGGAAATTGCTTTGCATATTTTTCGTAAATGGGCATTATGCCATTTGAAAGAGATTTGTTTCGTGACCAAGATTTTGCAATCCATGACAAGTTAGAAACTTCCCTTGTTGATGACAACAATAACAATGAAAATAAATCTCCAAATAGCATTGAGAAAATTATCAAATAGACCAAAACAAATTATCATTCTACAAGACGTTTCTGTACAACCTGGCGAAATACCTACCAAGGTTGATAAAATAAGCAACTTTGGAAAACCAACTCACCTAAAGCCTTTACATGTTTTACCTGGTCCATTAGGAATGAAACGAAAGAACTCTGGCGCAGCTGTTTTAATTTACTGCAAGTGGTGTTAAGGAAATGTTAAACTTTGACTCTAATGCATGCGGAGAATAAAAAAGAAACGAAAGAAAACGCCGGAATCAATTTACGCAAAAAACTCAAGCAAATAATGAAATCCAAAAATAAAAGGAAAACAGAAGTCGTTTCTTCGGATTCATCAGAGTCTGAGCAAGAAATGCAATTTGTTGATTCTGAAGATGACTGGATTAGGAAGAGGAGGAGGAATATATCTACTGCTTTGAATTTTTTTCTTCCGACAAAGATGGGCAACAATAGCTATGCTGCTGTAAATGCTACAAATGGTGTCATGAAGCTTGCTGTCGAGCTTAAGGCAACAATAATGTCATTTGCGAATTTTGTATGAATGAATAGTCACTATTTACCTTGTATTAATTATTTTTGTACCTTTTAGGATAATAAGTAACATTAACTGAAATAAAAGTTATATTTTGTGATTACCAAAATAACAAATGAATTGTTTACACTGTACATGTACATAAAATATGCGTTTCCCTAATCTCAGATACCCTATCCAATATTAGGCGACTATTATGTAAACTGTCTAATTTTGATTTTTTATTAACATTTTATTATTTCCTAAAGGTATCTTTTAGAATTATTTCAATCCTAATAGAACATAATACATAGTTATACCAGCAAATTACTAAAAACAAACCAAAATTATAATATTTTTTTTGAAGAAGTAGCGGTTAAAGTTTGTAGTTGCCTTGTTCGTTTTTTCTATCTAAATATATTCGTTATATCCGCCCCTTTCATGTGATATGTCGCATGTTAGGATTCGATCAGTTATTTATTTTGTATACAGCCAGAGGCCTTCTTTAAGTCAATAAATCAAAATTTGTTTTATAGTAAATCTATTTTTATCTATAGTGCCCTTTGATATCCCGTATGTCGCTATACGTTCATTAATAATGAATATACTGTGTAATGCCCTTTTAGTAGTCGTATTGTTTGTTTTTTCTATCTTAGTATATTCGTGATATCTTTCCCTTTCATTTAACGTATTACACGCTCCAATCGGACCAATAACAAAGGAGATATGATGTAATACCTTCTTAGCAATACCGCAATGTATTTTTATGTCTCAACATATTCGCTCTCCCCTTTCCTTTCCAATGATGTATCATACGTCACGATCCGACGAACCCACACCACAAAACGCCCAAAAAATGAGCAGAGTGAACCTTAGCATTTTCTTATGAGATTTTACATCGGAAATGAAGTAGAAACGGTATAGCAGCTTTTTTACAGGTATAGCTTTTACCTAATTTTATTAAATTTAACTTAATTTTATTTAATTTTACGTTCTGTTTAATTCTGTTTAACTTGATTTAATTTAATTTAATTCTATTTAACTTTAGGGAAGGTGGTACACAGTGAGATGCGATACACAGTAAGACAACCAATTTAAATAAAGTTTTCTTCCATTTGCTTCGCCAATCTACTTAAGGAGGGCTATTACATGAAATATGGCGTGAGATTACATGAATATGGCGTATAGTGTAAATGTGTTTAACTAAAACGTGTTTTTGATAGTATAAAGTTACATTTAAACCAATATTTAGAGGAATATTTTGCTAAAACTATAAGCAGTTATTTAGTGATCTCAGGTCCAACAGTAGGTACACAGTGAGTACCACAAATGAATATTAATACAATTACCTGAATATAATAATACCGTTTTTGTTGCAGATACCTAGAAAACTGAATGTTCCACGCAAAATTGGCAAGACGTCTGCTGAACAGATGTCCAATGATGTTAATGCTGTTATTGATGCAATATGTTCATTAAGACAAGCCGCGCAACAATTTGATGTCAAATTTCAAACCCTTCAGAGATATGTGCAGAAGAAAAGAAATAATCCTGAAAATTTACCAATCATTATGCAACCAAATTATTCGGTGAACAAAATTTTTATAGATGAACTGGAAGATATTCTGTATAACTACATTAAAACTTGCAGTAATATGGCGTACGGCCTAACCACCGTAGCGGTAAGACGCATCGCATTTGATGTAGCTAAAGTAAACACATTGAAGGTACCAAAATCATGGACAGAAGGTATAATGGCCGGTATCGACTGGCTTCGTGCAATTATGAAAAGAAAAAAGAGCATACGACAACTTGAGGCATGTGGCTTGGCACGCTTAACTTCTTTCAACCGGCACAACGTTCAGCTGTTTTTTGATAATCTTCAAATATACTATTTTAATTGAGAGTTCACGTATTTTTAATCTTGATGGGACCAGCACAAAAACTGCTCACGACCCCAAAAAAGTTGAGACTGAAAAAGGCGTTAAACAAGTAAATAGCTGCACTAGTGGTGAACATGGTGTACTAGTTACCACCTGTTGTATAATATCCGCCCTTGGCACATACTGTCCACCAGTTATGGTGTTTCCACGTAAATTCTTTAAAGGGCATATGCTTAATGGAGCACCTCGTGGTACCTTGAATCTAGCTAACCCTTCAGGTTGGATGCCAGCAGAACTTTTTTTAAAAGTAGAACATTTTATCAAATACAGCAGAAGTTCCAAAGAAAATCCGTCGCTGCTAATATTTGATAACCACGAGAGCCACGTCACAGTGGAAGTAATTATGAAGGCTCGAGAAGGAGGTGTCCATATTTTGACGTTGTCCCCATATTGTAGCAACAAACTCCAGCCCTTAGATATGGCTGTCTTTGGGCCTTTCAAGGCATATTATAATGCTGCATCTGAGGCTTGGCTACTGAATTATCCAGGAGCGTCCATCACAATATACAATATCGTACAAGCTCTCGTACCTCAAAACATTCGGTCAGGCTTTAAAAAAACAAGGATATGTCCCTTCAATCCAAATGTTTTAAGCGAGCGACTTGTAGAAGAGGAGTCCTTCAATAACGTCCTTCCAGGACCATCGGCTGTAAACTCTGTTCCTCTAGACCCAAGTCCTGAATTACCCTCTAGAACTACGAAAGAAAATAAAAATTTCATTTCACTAGAGATGTTGCAAAGCCAAGGCAAGAAAAGTTAATAGGAAGCCGAGAGAGAAGAAGAAAAGTAGGATCTTCACAAGCACGCTTGAGAAAGATGCGCTCGAAGCAAAACGGAACCGGTTGGTTTCTTCGACAATGAAACAGACAGTTACACGTGTTGTGGATATTGAGAGTTCTTCGGATGAAAGTGAACCAGTTTTTAATTTGGGAGATAGTGTTGATAACGATGATTCTTGGATAGGACCAGTGGATGATAAAGCATTTGACTGCAATCGTGACCCTGTAGAAGGTGACTATGTTTTAGTGAGATTCGAAGAGGAGTCCAAAAATATATTTTACGCGGGACTTGTTGTATTGTGCAACAGTTCAGAAGTAGAGGTCAATTTTATGCGCAAAACCAACAAAATAGGTGCCTCGTGTTTCGTATTTCCCACTGTTCCTGATATTGCTTTCGTGGAGAAAGATGACGTCAGATTTGTTCTTCCAAATCTAACAAAGTTTCGCAATAATAAGATCTGACAGCATCTTACAATAAATTTGAAATAAATTTTGGTCATCTAGACGTTCGCTAATTAGCCTTCATTTCAGATATCAGCTCTTATGCTTTCTTGGGAAATATATAAGTATTTTACGAAGTTGTATTGACTATTTTTTTATTTTTATTATTGAACTATGGAATATATCATGTATCTCACCGTGTACTAGTAACATGTCTCAATGTGTACCAGGGGTGGTACATACTGAGACATGTCATGCAAGGTTCTTTTTAAAGTTACATAACTTTTTTGAATTAAAATTACAGGCCTTTATATTTGTGGAAGTGGTACATAAAACACCAAATATCATTATGGCTGAAGCTGTCAGTTCTTATCGATGATTAAAAAAATTATATCGTTAATAATTCATTTTTTGTCTCACTGTGTACCACCTTCCCCTATTTAATTTTATTTGATATTATTTAGTTTTAATTTAATTTTATTTTGGTAAAGCGTTGACGTTTGTTCAATGATATTTTATGGTTATAGTAAGTGTACATTTATCTCAACCAATGACATATAATAAATATATAGTATACGTCATTGATCTTACCTTACAATTACAGTAACCTATATTCTTAGCAATTTTGCGAAAAAATTACTTACTGGGAAGTAATAAAATTTCTGATTAACAATATTTGAATCATTAATTTGTAGAATGAATAAGCAATTAATCAACTGTATCATTTCAAGAACAAAATATGATTGAAATGTTAAACGCTGTAGTTCAGATTTCTTTCCTAGGTGGCGTAGTTACTTTACTGGACAAACAGTGTGACTTGTTATCCTAGGCTTTTATATAGATAGATAATATTTACTTTCTTGAATAGATGATAATAATTTATTTCTTAGTGCATTTCCTAGCATGTCCATTAATTCATTTTGTGTGTCTTTACTTAAGTAGTGGGTTCTGTGTGAAGTACCCTGTAAATATGTGTCTCAATAATCGAGTCAAATTTTCTAAAAATTCGACTAGTTTTAAAAAATTGCCATAATTTCTATCGTGTAATTTATGTGATGATCCACGAAAAGCCAAATTTTGCCCTCCCAAAAATTTTAATATTTCTATTAATCAACAAGAGAAATCATAAGATTTCTTACCTGGCGAAACTTATGTTTTATTTCTATTAATCTTATTAAAACATTTATTCTGTTTCCTCCCCAGATCCGCTATAATTTGCTCTTGACAATGAATATTAGTTTTACTTTTCCTCCTTTTTTCAAATTTTTTTCATTCTAGAAAGGATTTCATGCGGTTTCTGTTTTTTTACGGGTCGATGTAAGGCTTTCGATAAGTGTCTCCAATCTTTAAATCCTTCGGTAAAACTACTAGATTCTGAAGTCGCAAAAATCTTCGAACAAAAGCAGAAAACAGAATTTGAACATTGGGAATATGGTAACCGTGTTCTTAAGACAGTTTCTCCATTTTCCAGTTAAAATATATATTGTTGAATTTTCGTCCTTTTGATATTTGATCAGTTTATTTTAAAGAGGTCCCTCTTCGATTAAAACTACTCTGATTTTTTCGGCAACTTTTGGCAATTTTAAAATATACTCTAAATGTTCTTTAGATTCTGGAGATATTTTATGGTCTGTTAAAATTACATCAAAAATAATCAGCATCAAATTGTGTGGATGTGGATGCTCGGTAAATCAAATTCGGTTATAGTTTTATGGACTCATTGAGTAAATCAACATCACTTTTAGCTTTTTAAGAAATTGGCTAAGAGTGCCAACTTGTTTTTTGCTATCTCTTCTTTTTCGCCTTTTCATTTTCGATTTTGCCGCCTGTATAACTTTTTTGAATCTTTTTTCATTTAACTAAATAAAAATAATAGCTTTTAAACATTATTTAAAGTGTACTTTAGGTGGTCATTATGAAATCGAGCGAAAAACCGCAATATTATGCTTCTGCAGTAATTTGAAACCGCAATGTGATAAGCGTAGAAAGTACTTACCAAATATAATGTTATTATTATAGTATTTTTAAAGTCAGTTGAAACACCCAAAAAACTGGTTGCCTACAAACATTAAAAGAATAATATCATATTACCAGACATGGGCGCATCATTTATTTTTATATTCAAATATAGATTAACGAAGACCAGAATAAGGTCATTTTTAATTTACTTAACTGTCGTAAAGTACATAAGTGTATAAAAAGTTTTTTACATATCATATTTAGCAACAAAAATAATTTATATATAATGGCAATAGGCCATATTGACAGTATAATGATTTAAAACAATTATTATACTTCGTAAAATAATAAACATTTTAGCTGTACAGCACTGGCATGAATCAACAGCGTTTCTTATCTGTACACCATCGCCGGCGGCTGGAAGCGAACCTTCAAGTAGCCTGTTAAATATTGGTAATTTTGAATAACATATCAATGTCCAAAATTTATTTGATGGAATGTATTTTTCATTCTCTCTTTCTTCTATCTCTTTCCTACGAAGTAGGATTTGTTCGGGGATTGTTCAAATACGTTTGAAACATTGACGCGTGTTATTTATACTTTAACTTGATTACCGGTAAATGTAATATTGAACTGCCCTTATAAATCTCGTCGGAGTGAAATGTTTCAACTGACTTTATAAATACTATACGAACATGCATTCTACGTAGCCCATATAACGGTTGCAGGCCGGGACGAGAATGATCTGTCCTTCTAGATGCGACAGGAACTGTCGACCGCTGGAAAGTTCGACCCGACAAGCGATGAGACGAATTAGAGGTGGGCTACTCCAGAATGTTCGAGTACATAGTGACTTTTATATATTATAAGCATACCTTCTATGAGTTAAGTTATTTGATAAGATATTTTCGTGCTGTAAACTTATAAATAAATATATTTATATAAATTAGAACCGCTCGTTTTATTTAATCTCGCTACATTGTGTTAATCGAATGCAACACGATAATGTTCTTTTAGCTGCACAATAAACTGAATAAAACAAAATATTTTGTATTAATACACATCGAATAATAAATTCCAAATACGTAAGTACATTGTTTCTTTGAGCAGTATTCGTTTTTACGATTGGTAGGTTGCTAACCTAATTTTGGAGTTAGCGGAGAGGCATCACATTATCTAGATACGAAAAGTTCGAAACTGAAGTGGAAGATCAAGTGAATAGAGCAAACACAGCGCAGGCTGCCTGAATGAAACAAATGAAAGAAATGAAAGGCAGAATTTACAAAACAGTCATCAGACCAATAATGACATATGCGGCAGAAACACGACCTGACACAGAGAGGACAAAAAGGATGTTAGAAACAGCAGAGATGAAACCACTAAAAAAATTTATGGTTAGATACTATGGGACAGAGCTAGAAGTACAGATATACGACGTAGATGCAAGGTGGGAACATCAAAAACTCGGTAAGAAATAGAAGAGTAGAATGAAACGATTATATAAGCCGAATGACAACAAATAGAGTGGTAAAGACGGTAAGAGACGGTTCCCAATAGGAAAACGATCAGGAGGAAGACCACGAAAACAATGGAACGACAACTTACTGGAGGCACATTGAAAAACAGACAGAGTCATGTCTACATAAAAAGAAGCAGAGGAAGAAGAGTATTAAATTAACAAAGCTCCTGATAAACTAAATTTGATGTAAAATCCTTATTTTACAAATAATTACGTTACGCTCTAAACTGCTGACAAAAAACATATAAAGAAACATAAACAACTTCAAAGATATTTGACGAAATTAAATTAAAAACAAAGCATTTAAAAAAAAACAAAAAGAGAAATCAAACGATTTCTACCTGGCGAAACCGAATTCAAATTTTTACCACCGTGCTTCCTAAAACTTGCGAAGCAAACAGCTTGATAAATTACTCGGTAAGGGAATCTAAAATTGCATTCCACATGCCGTTCATCATGGTCAAAATTCGTAATGAATTTAGTTTCTGGTATTCCAACCGAAGTAAAGTAATAAAACATAATGACGGTATTAGATTTTTGTTTTGATACAGGGCAGCGACAGCCGCTTATACGTATTTCGACCTCTTTAGGTCTCCTCAGAGCAGTATAGCCACTGCTCTGAACCAAAACAAAAATCTTTCCCGTCCTAGACAATAGTTATCAAAATAACTATATACGGACGTAACTACGCCATCTAAAAACAAAAAGAGAAATCAAACGATTTCTACCTGGCGAAACCGAATTCAAATTTTTTTACCACTGTGCTTTCTAAAACTTGCGAAGCAAACAGCTTGATAAATTTTACACATTTGAACATACATTTTAAATAAGTTCAAAGTTGTTTGTTTTTTGAAACAACATATTTACCAATAAACTGTATTACTACACGCTGCGCTGTTCGGTAGGAATTGTATGCGTTGTACCTATATTTTACGTGTGTGGGATGCAAAAACACCAAACACAGATTAGTGTATTATGATTGGAATTTTAAACAAATTTAAAAAATTAATTTTTCTATTTTCGTAGTTTGTACAACACCAGATTTTTGCAGGCTCGCTATCGCCGGCTTTGCATATGTATTCAAATTTGACAAAGTTTTAAAATAATTTTAAAATAAAAACTATATCATCATCCAGCCTTAAGAGTCCACTGCTGAACATAGGCCTCTTCCTCATGTTTCCAACCCCGTCTATCTTGCGCCGCTCTCATCCAGTTTTTATTGAGTCTTCTTAAATCGTCAGTCCATCTTGTAGGTGGTCGACCGACGCTTCTCTTGTCTTCCCTTGGCCTCCATTCCAATAACCTCTTTGTCCATCGCCCATCTGTCATTCTGGCTATGTGTCCTGCCCATCTCCATTTTAGTCTGGCTATCTTCTCGATGATGTCAGTCACTCCGGTTCTTCTCCTGATGTCTTCGTTGGTTATTCTGTCTCGCAGAGTTATTCCTAACATGGACCGCTCCATTCTTCTCTGCTTGACTCTCAGTTTGGTAGCTGCTGCTTTTGTTAAGGTAAGTGTTTCTGCTCCGTACGTCAAGACTGGGAGGACGCACTGATCAAATACCTTTCTCTTTAGGCATGTGGGCAGCTCACTTTTAAAAGTTTCTCTCAGTTTTCCAAATGCTGCCCACCCAAGGCCGATTCTTCTCTTCAGTTCATGAGTCTGGTTATCCCTGCCAATCATAATTTCATGTCCCAGGTACCTGGGACATGAAAAACTATATAAAAATAAATAATTATAATTAAACAGATAAAATTACAAATAAAAATTACAAAGAACTATTGCAGATTCTTTCAAAAAATTTAATTTTATATCTAACAGCTGCCATTGAATGGTTCCAATTTGTTAAGTTAGCATCCTGTCATTATAATCGTAATATTTGTTCGATAATACGGCTCGACAATTCGTTCTGTCCATTGTCTAATGATACGCAGTCGGGACAGTTGTTTTCTTCCGACCCAGCTGCTTCGATTTTACCCTGAATGATCAACCGTAGTAACCGATATTTAGGTCCTTTTATTATATGATCAAAGTATTGGACCTTTCTCATTTTAATGATGTTGATCAATTCTTGCTCCTTGTGCATGGTCTCTAACACACGTTCACGGGATTCTAAGCATGCGACGGTAACATCACAACCCGAACGCTTCTGATTTGTTAAGATTTTTTTATTTTTGTTGTCCAGGTTTCACACTTATAGAACAAAGTGGACTAGACGTAGCTATCAAGAATTAATATTCAATACTTTTAGACGTGTGGACAATGACAGACTTCTGCACAATAAAGAACTCCAGGTAATAAAGCTTTTTCGTGCAAGTTTTATTCTGGTCGAAAGTTCCTCGTCACTTTCAACCCTGCAGTCAATCACACTACCCAGATATCTAAAGTGTTCCGCCCTTTCCAGGATTTTCTTATCTAATTTTAGTAAGTAGTGAGTCTTCGATATTAATTTTTTCGCCATCCATTTTGCTTTCTTTGCGTTGATTTTTAAGCCTTTATTATTTCTAGTGATGTAAAAAAAGAATATTCTCGAGAATATTCTCGGCCAGAAAATTCTCGGTGAGAATATTCTCGGCCATGGGTCAAATTTTTATATTGTTTTATGTAAAATATTTATATTGTTTTTGCCAATTCACCTAGTATATTTTTTGCATCCCAATCCCAAACGTTATTATTCTTAAAGTCCAAACAGCTACTTGCCGCTTCGCTCATGTAATGCTTTTTCGATTTGGCCGGCTGGAGAATCGAAAATTTATTGCAAAACCTAAAAGTAATATTTGGAATTACTTTAAAATTAAAAGTGTACAAGGTAAAACAATGTACTTTTGCAAATTTTGTGATAGTCAATACGTGAAAAATGCAAAAAGAATGACAAAACATTTAGTAAAATGTGTTAAATGTCCGGTGGGAGCGAGACAATTATTTGAAAAGGGTCAAAAGAAAAGTTCAACTACTTTTCAACCAACACGGTTAGGTCCGTCCAATGAAAGTAAGTGAAAAATATTAAAAATAATTAAAGTAGTTATAGGTAGTTTCTTATGGCTATATAAAATAACATGAATAATAATAAGATGAAAATAAATATAAAACCATCAAGAATAAAATCAAATATGAAATCAAAAAGGCTAAGGAGGAATGGATGAACAAAGAATGCCAGGAATTGGAAGAACTCAGCAACAAACATGACACCTCAAACTTACATAAAAAAATGAAAGAACTTACAGGCAACACCAGACAAAGAAGAACACTCATAACAAGACATAATAATGGAGAAATACTTACTGAAGAGAGCAAAATAAAGGAAGTATGGGAACAATATATAATCCATCTTTTCCATGACGAGAGAGAAAATGAACAAGATATAGGTGAAGAAAAACAATACCTACAAATTTTACCCTCAGAAGTAAAGAATGCCCTACAGAATGCAAAACAAGGAAAAGCACCGGGTCCTGATCAAATTCCAGTTGAACTGTTAAAAGCCTTAGATGACGGTAATATAAAGAGACTCACCCGAATTCTCAACCACATATATGTAGAGGGCAACATCCCGGAAGAATGGCTTAAATCGATATTTTTACCTCTACCAAAAAACAACAATCCCAAATCATGTAATGACTATAGATTGATAAGCCTAATGTGCCACCCTTTAAAGATTCTCTTGAAAATTGTTCAAAACCGAATTTATAAGAAATGTGAGGAGCAGATAGATGAAACTCAGTTTGGCTTCAGAGGAGGCATGGGTACAGGAGAGGCATTATTTGCGTTGACGGTACTCTTGCAGAAATGTCGGGAATATAACAAGAGTGCATATGTATGCTTCATAGACTTTAGGAAGGCCTTTGACCGAGTGCAGCATATGAAGTTAATAAATGAATTAAAAAACATCAATTTAGACAAAAAAGACATTGAGTTTATTAAGGCTATATACTGGAACCAGAAAGCAGTAGTAAAGGTGAACGATATAGAAACAAATAATATACCGATTGCGAGAGGGGTTAGGCAAGGATGCGTCTTGTCTCCGACGCTTTTCAACGTGTACTCACAGGTCATATTCAGAAAAGCCTTATGGGAAAGAAAAGAGGGAATAAGAATTGGTGGAGAAATCATAAACACCATGAGATTTGCAGATGACACGGTAATTATGGCTGAGAGTATAGAAGATCTACAAACTTTACTAGATGCAATAAATAGTGAATGCATTCAAATGGGACTTGACATCAACACAGATAAGACCAAATTTATGCTAGTATCAAGGAGTCCAATAAATAATGAACAACTAACTCTTGGTGGACAGCAAATAGAGAGAGTGACAAAATATAAATATCTGGGAGCTTACATCAACACAGAATTAGATCCAGACCAAGAGATCCGGGTACGAATAGAAATGGCAAGGGCAGCGTTCTTAAAATTCAAACAATTGTTCTGTGACAAAAATCTGAATATTGCGCTGAGACTGAGGTTTGTTGAATGTTACGTCTGGTCGCAACTATTGTACGGGGTAGAAACATGGACACTAAAAGCGCAAATAGTTAAAAAGATTGAAGCCTTTGAACTTTGGATATACCGGAGAATGTTGAGAATCCCATGGACTGCCAGGGTCACCAATGAGGAAGTGCTGAGAAGAATGGGTCGAGACAAAAAATTGTTGAGAACGATAAAAGTACGCAAGACTGCATACCTTGGACACATACTAAGAAATAATAAATATAGTCTTCTGCAGGTCATCATGCAGGGTAGAGTCGATGGCAAAAAGGGAATAGGTAGAAAGGGGAAGTCATGGCTGCGAAATATTCGAGACTGGACAAACATGACTGTAGACGAATTATTCCACGTTGCAAAAGATAGAGAAGCCTTTAAAAATGTGGTCGCCAACCTCCGTTAATGGGGACGGCATAGGAAGAAGAAGATATAAAATAAAAATTGCAACTAAAAACAAATTTATATTTTTTTGTTGAAGGGTTTGGCAGTTAATAATATTTTTACTGAACTTTTTTTGTCATCTTTTTATGTTTATTCATTTATACAGTGTATTGCTGAAAATGAGATAAACTAAAAATACTATTATTTTAAATGGGACGCCATTATATTATTTTATTTTCATATTTTACTTTAAATTAAAAGATTGAGTAAGATTATTTTGTAATTAACTAGACCTTGAATGACTTGTTGTTTTATAGTGTTCCAAAAGTGGGTAAATATAACAAATAACCCTATAAAACGTACAATATTCTAGACTGGAGCGTAGATTTTATAGACTGTTTTATAAAACGGATGTCCGGATTTTATTGATTAAAAAATGTATTTTTTGTTTACAGATAAGCAATGTGATGATATAGACACTAGGAGTACTGTTAGTGTCTCCAGCTTCATATCCACACAGTCCACGCTGCCTAGTTTTCTTGATTCTATTTGCAATTGTGGAAAATAAACACTGGCAATTGTTTTTCAAACAATTAAGACCTTCTTTTAAAATGCCAACACGGTATTTACTTTCAAACAAGTTGCTAGATGCAGAGCATGAAAGTGTCGATAGAAATATTAAAGTGAAGATTGTTGAATCTACTGTTCTTGGATTGTAGCTAGATGGTTGGAGTAACCGAAGGAATGAGCCGATACTAAAATTTATTATTTACTCCATCTTCTGTTTTTTTGTATCAAACTTTGTCTATAGACACTAATCGACATACAGCTGAAAAAATATGTGAAGTTTTAGAAGAAATAGGACCCCAAAAATTTCAAGCTGTAGTGACTGATAATGCTAGTATCACGGTTAAGACTAGGAACCTAATTTATGAGAAGTACAAACATATATCTGCTTATGGGTATTGTTCACATCTTAAATTTGTTGATTGGTGATATTTCTAAAACAAACACAATGGCTTCTTTAGAAGAAGAAATTAAAGCTATCATTAAAGAGATCAACAACTCTCACATTTTGTCAGCCACTTTTAAAAGAATTCAGCTTGAAAAAAGCGAAACAAAGGTAGCACTTATTTTAAAACTGCTAGTTAAAACTCGTTGGGGATCAATTATTTATAGCTTAAAGAGTCTTCTTAATACAAAGTATACTTTAAAATTTTTGGCGGTTTGTGAGAGTGTTGAAGATGTTCTCAGTAAACGAGTTATAAATTTAATTTTGGATGAGTACGTATTTTGGGTAGATAAGGGTATTAAAATTATAAATTCATTTGGCAGCGAATATATTGGATCCTAAGTTTAATGGTGTTCATTTAAGCAGAGAAGAACCCGTTGAGGGAACTGAGTTTATAGATAATTTAGCTACTTAAAATATTGTGATGACTCAGCTGAAATAATGGCAGATTTGGCGCTTTATCGGTCTAAGGATGGGTTTTTTGGAAAACCATATGTTGTAAAATCAATATAAAAACTAAACCCAATCATATGGTGGAAAGGTATATGTTTCGGAACAAAATTAACCAAAATAGCAGTGGATATATTAAGCATGCCTTTCTAAAGAGCAGCGACTGAAAGAAGTTTCAGTACTTATGGTTTTGTCCACTGCTCTAAAAGAAACCGGTTACTGCTGAATGGGCTGGTAAGGTAACTTTTATTGCTTACAATTTAAAATTGTTAGACGTAGACAAATCCATGACTGAGCTGGCGACTCATGAAAAACAAAATCCCACAACTTCTCATCAGTACATTGAAATGCAGAATGTAGATCACCACATCCATTATGTGCTGTTAAGAAGAAAGTTAAATTTTTTAATCAAATAAATTTTGTTTTCTGTTGTTTTTGTATTCTTTATATTTAAAGAACACTGTTGTTTCGTCTCATAATTTTGTATATAATGTCATGATTCTTAATACCCTATTGAGTTTCGACAAAAATTTAGAGATTGCGCAATGTGGCTACAGTGAAATACATACTTTCTTTAATTTGATTTGGAGAGTTTGGCAGTAATGTTGGTACTTTGGGGTTTGCGCAGATTTTACACATGGAACATGTCTAAAATCTGTCTTTGGGGAGAGTTATAAACATTTAGGTGAGACAGCACCGATAGCATCTACATGTAGCTCTGATAGTAGAAATATGATAATTAAACTTCATTCACTATACATATTCCCAATTATCAACAAAAGCACGTGAAAGCCAAACAGGGTCGTACTAATGTGTATCATATGATTTTTTAAAATATTTACTTTTGAAATTATTAATGTAAGAATTTCTTAAAATTTAATCATTAAATCACAATTAAACTAAACTCTAAAAAATAACACGATCAGTAAATAACTTAACAATAACTATTACATAAATATAACACAATATATTAACTTAAAAATCAACACGATACAATTTGAATTTAAACATGCTGGCAAATTTGGATCTGTAACATGAGAATCTGTCTGGCTTAAGGCAATAAATTATATTTAATAGCCTCTTGGCGAATGAGACGGCGAATATCAACACGTGCTCATGTTTACAGATGGGAATTTGCTAAACGAATGAACTTTAAATTTAATGAAGCTCAAAATGAAAATTCGGTATATCTACATTTGCAGGAATTCAAACAACTAATCGCCCAGAAAAAGATTATTGCTATTATTTCGGAAACACCCTGTATATAACTAATACTTCGATTATTATTTAATTGTGGTCTAGACACTACCGTAATTGATAAGGTAAGTTTACTTACACATTTTTTGGTGAACGTATACCTTGCTTTTTAGGATCATTCAGTAACTATTAATCTGATATTTATTTAATGATTGTCGTTGAACATGTTTTGCTATTTTAAGTGAGATAATATTATTATGGTAAGTCCTATGTAATACACATACAAACGAAGATATAGATAATTTTTTTATGGGTGAAGGAATCACATTCGTTTAAAGCAGTTGCAGTTCAAATTTCGTACCACCATTTTCTGTAGTAAAACATGGAGACAGAAGAAAAACTTAATGAAGCATCTGGTTTACTGCAACCCGGTAAGCCAACATTTTCTTCTTTTATAACACAATTTTAATAGATTCTGTTTTTGATGTTTAATTATTCATTAGCAAATTTTATGGTGTTTTAGTTTTAGTCTAAGATCCGATATCAGAATGACCTTTAGCGATCTGTTTAATGGATAAAAATTATTTGATAGGTAATTTAGTATGTTAAAAATTAACATATATAAGATACCATAACAATAAAAAACAAGAGGTGTTCGATATAATTTTGTCCAGACTATAATTAATTAATAATTAAAAAATGACTTTAAATATATTTTATTCATTATAAAAATTTTATTATTCTAAACCATAAATATAAATATTTCATTTGTAAAACATTGATTTCAATTAGTGATTTTTTTTCTACTTCTGATTCATCGGAACTAAAATTTTCATTATTGCCTTCGCTGCATTCGCCACCATCTTCCGTTATTTCGAGAATGTCTTGCACTTTCAAAGGCGTTTGGTCCCAAAAAATCCTGTTGGTTTTAGATAATCATCTAAATGCCAACCACACTTTTTAGGCTGTAGTTTTGTACATTCCGACTCAGTCGCATTAAGCCACATGGAATTATTTTTTTTTCAAATAATTTTCGTTGTCTCCTTTCGCAGCATAAGTTTTCATAAAAATTCGATTTCTTGCATAATTTTCTTTGTTGCAGTTATTCACGGCATACATTTTTGCATTAAACTCTTCAACGACATTCATTTTTTCATCAATGAATATGTCGGCTTCATCAGTTAACGTTGTAAAACCTGTTTGATACCTTTCATTCTGAGAAAATATTTTGAATGGTCTAATTTTTCCTTTATTATGAAATGCTGCTGTGTAATCGCAACCTCTACATATACGCGTGGAACGTACGTAAACTTTGATATAATTTTGAACCCAATTTCAGAGCTAAATCGATGCAGTTGATGCAATCAAGGTGTTCGTTATCTGACTTTTTAGGTGCTAAAGAGGCTTGTCCGATTGCGTATTGTGAAATTTTGTGCATTTATTTTCCAGTAAAATCATCAAAACATCAGTATCCAAAGCTCTAATTAAAATCCTTGATCCAATTGCAATTTTATAAGCGTGAAAAGCAGTATGCGTATCCATTTCTTCGTGGAAAGATGTAAAATCAGCTTCCGTAGTTTTTTTAATGTAATTATTGTGAGCTTGACACGAGTAGCACTGCGTCCCCTTACTATCAAATAAACGGATCTCGATTTAATTGATTATGGAGATGTACCGATAAACACCTTTTAGTTTGGTTTTACAAGAGATATTACTGTTGATTTCAAATATTCATAAATTATTACTCTACACATGCCACAAAATTCATTTGATTTGAACGTACTCAAAAGTTTGGGGGGATTTAGGGCTGCACACCCCCCTTAAAATTTTTCTGTGCGCTTAGATTTTGCTGTTTCTTTTGTATGAACAATGCTTTCAGAACAAGAAATTAACGTATCCATTTTTATTACAATATGTCAAGTAGTTTAGGAGATAATACAAAAAAACAATTTTTATTTTGTAACTTCAAAGGGCTGTTGGATTTAATGAATTTATTTTTGTTCCCGGAATGCGTGATTTAATTTATGACATACCTTTTTGAAACACCCTGTATATAACCTGGACTATATTACTTTTAAAGCCATTAGAACCATTTTCTTCGTACGTCATTTTGTTGTTGTTGATAATTAATGTCAATATTATATATATAATATTAAATAGTGTACAAAAATTTCAAGGTCGTCCAATATCGATCCTTCTCCTGATTTATAGTGTCTCCATAGTTATAACAAAGAATATAGACCCATATATGCCTCTACGTTCTTTGGTTAACAAACTGTCTTTCAAGACTTGGCAACAATGTTCTGAATTTGCTAAAGACGTGCATTACCTTCTTCGATTTCTTTTTTTTATTAGTGCACTTTGCGGCTCTTCGCTATCTTGGGCTAGTGTACCTAAAGGCCCGTTTTCACACTACGTCTTATTGTACGTTTTGTGGGTCATATAAAACGTACGACAAAATGTACGTTTTGTCCAGTGTATACACACTACGTTTTTCCTTCTGTTTTCTACCTCATTTCTAATTCAGAGTCTTGAGTTGTGTGAAGTTTGTTTAGTGTTTTTTTTTATTATGGAGGAAACACGGCTGCTTTCTTTGATTTTCTCAACTATAAAGATACTACGACTGAGGCAAAAGGGGACGAAGAGGGAAAAGACAAGATGGTCAAGAGAGTGGGCTTCTAAAAAGAAGCCAGTATTCCCACGTCTAAATTACTAAAAGAGGCGAACCAGATGACTGGTGCAATTATTTGCGAATGGACACCTCAGCCTATTGTCAATTGCTAGAGTTGGTAACACCATACATATTGAAATAAGACACCTCATGAGAAAAGCCATTACACCCCATGAAAGACTCACAGCAACTCTTAGATATCTTACAACAGGACGCAGCGTCAAGGACTTGGAGTTCACAATCATAATATCCAAACCAGCGTTAAGCCAAATAATTCCTGAAACCTGTAATGCAATCTACTTGGTTTTAAAACATAACTACTTAAAAACTTTAATACAATTCAATAAATTCCCCGAGAAAATCGTGGGTGCATTGTCGCAAATCTGACATTATTAGGCTTTTTTTGGGAAAAATGAAACGAACTGCAGTGGAACTAGTCGTCAAATAAGTCAAGATCGGACGACTAGTCTGAACATGTATTTTCACGTAACGTTTTATCGTTTATCCTATCAGTTCTCGCAAAACTATGCTTCTCCCATCATTTCTACGATCTGACCTTGGATTTCATTTCGATTCGACAAGAGGTACGTTTTGCTGTTTACATGCCACATTTTATTGTATAGTATTTGTCCTATCCAACAAAACGTACAATAAGACGTAGCGTGAAAACCGGCCGTAATAGTGTAATAAACAGATTTTTTTATTCTTTTAAGAGACTTTGGACGGCATTATTTAAGTATGATTGAAGCTATCAAAATAGCTGAAAATATTTTTTTTATTCTGAAGAACTTTGTAATTGGGGTTAAAGCGAATCTAATCAAAATATTCAATGATTAATCAATTTAATTAAAACTATTTCTTAAAAAATCCAAAAATATTTATTTAAATAACTTTATAAATAAAGAAATTTTCAAAAAAACATTTAAAATGAACTTTGGGAATTACGGAATTTGGTAGATATGTTTACTTGAACATACTTGATCTAGTAATAGTTCCTTGTTTTGCTTTTAAGTGTAAATATTGATGTTCTCTTATTTTTATGCTTAAATACATCGTATAAATTTTTATAGCCTTCGCTTTTATTTTTTGACGTGTTTGCTATACTGATTCAATTTATCACAGCTAGAAACAATTTGTTTTATATTTTATATATACCATAGGAATTTTACATAAGTATTATACCTACTAAAATCACAATAAAGATGCACTAGAAATAAACAAACAAAGACACTTGAATGTTACGAGGAACACTCCCGAATCATGATTTACAATGTATAAACTTTGTAAATCAAGATTTGAGATTTATACAATGTATATAGGTACATTGTAAATCATTATTTGAGAGTGCTCCTTGTAACATTTAACGTGTTTTGGTTTGTTTATTTCTAGTGCATCTTGATTGTGATTTTAGTATACAACTTTCTTGCGTAGTCGCCCTTTAGGACAATTTAATAAACAATACGAGTCCTATAGTTAGGGTTGGTCCCTATAATGGACCACCCAAGCTCTGACGTCACAATAGGCTGGGATTTTAAAAACCTTTCCAAACATTTCTAATTTTTGTCTATTTGTCCCATAACATGTTGGATATATTGGTTTTTTTTAATTGTTTAAAGAATAAATAAGGACTCTGCGATTGGTATTATTTGTTGCTCGTGAATTTTCGAGGTAAGACTATCAAAGTCAGTTCGTTGTTGTGATCAGTGGTGTGATTTTTATATTTTATTGAATGATTCTTTATTACGCTCTTAAGTAGTGGGATGTATAGATCATTGTGAAGTGTTTGGTTGGATACATACCATGGAGCTTTACTTATCATACAGAGTATTTTGGATTGAAATGTTTGAAGTATCTTCGTATTTGAAGGTTTACTGCAGCCCTATAGTTCTATTCTATATGCCCAAACTGCTATAAGTACGAGGCATGTTTTTTAAGTAAGTACCGTTTTGCGATTCCGCCGCCGCAGCGCTACGGTCGACGTTCCGCGCATGAGCGCTGGTTACCTACATCTCTTGTCTACGCACTGACGCCATTACAGTCTGATTCTTCATTGTATACTTGTTTACTCCAGTGTTTAAGATGCCTCCAGCAATCGTGAGTCACGCTGATTGTGAAGTACGGGCTGTTATACGATTTCTTAGTGCTAAAGGCGTAAACCGATCGATATTAATCGTGAGATCGTTGAAGTTTACGGACAAAACATTATGAGTGATGGAATGGTAAGGAAATGGGTGAGAGCATTTAAAGATGACCGCACAAATGTGCATGATGAAGAACGGAGTGGGCGTCCTTCGGTCGTTAATGAAAATTTGGTGCAGAAAGTGGACGAAAAGGTGAGAGAAAACAGACGCTTTACAATTTCATCATTGTCCGACTGCTTTCCTCAGTATTCTCGTAGGGTTTTGTATCGCATTGTTACCGAGAACTTGAATTACCGGAAATTGTGTTCACGTTGGGTTCCACAAATGTTGACGGATTTGCACAAAACCCAACGTTTAGGCAGTGCATTGACTTTCCTTGAGCGGTACCACAGTGAAGGTGAAGATATTTTAGACCAAATTGTTACTGGTGACGAAACGGGGGTGGCCTACGTCACACCAGAATCGAAACAACAATCCATGGAATGGCGACATTCATCATCACCCAAAAGAGTGAAGTTTAAGCAAACAATTTCTGCCCGGAAAATCATGTGCACAGTTTTTTGGGACAGAAAAGGAGTATTGCTAGCGGAGTTTCTGCCTCGTAATGAGACAATCAATGCAGCGTCTTATTGTGAGACATTGAAAAATCTTCGTCTTAATCCAGAACAAAAGACGTGGCAAGTTGAGTAAGGGTATCGTTTTGCTGCATGACAATTCCCGTCCACATGTGGCTAATCAGACCAAAGATCTCATCAAATCATTTAAATGGGAAACTCTAGATCATCCTCCATACAGCCCTGATCTGGCGCCCAGCGACTACCATTTGTTACAGCACTTAAAGAAACACGTGGGCGGTCAGCGTCTTCAAGACGATAACGAAGTCAAAACATTTGTGATGCAGTGGTTAACAAGTCAGGCGGTAGAATTTTATCAGGAGGCTATTCAAAAACTGGTGCCACGTTATGACAAGTGCCTCAATATTCACGGAAATTATGTAGAAAAGTAGATTAAGGTACAGGCTTTCATGTAAAAATAAAATTATTGCCATATCTTTGCATGTCTTTTTTTAATTCCAAAACGGTACTTACTTAAAAAACACGCCTCGTATATCTTTGTACATAAGCAGTTTATTTTCGAGAGATAACTGAGACCTTTTGTTAAATAGGCAGTTCATATTTTTTAGTTAGGGATTTAGTTGTTTCCGTTTAGTCTTAATGTATGTTTTTCATCTAAGTTTTTCATCCAGATGCAATCCCAAGTATTTGACAACTGGTTTTATGGGAATGGAAGTATTATTAATAGAAACTTGTGAAAATGTAGATTTTCTTGTGGTAAAAGTATTTTGTACTGATTTGCTGGCATTAACATTGATCTTTCATCGCTTAGGCCAGTTTTGTAATTGGTCTAAATGGTTTTGTACTTGTGTGATGGAACATTTGGATCGATATCCACTGCCAAGATTCCCGTGTCATCGGCAAAAGTAGCTAAGAAGGTATCATTGCTGGTTGGAACGTCTGCTGTAAATATCAGATACAGAAATGAGCACAGAGCACTACCCTGCGGTATGCCAGATTGTATGATGTGGTATAACATTAAAAATAAGTTGTAAAATTATATCATATTAAATAACATGTATGCTTCTTACAATTTTGTTTGTTTTAACGTAAAATTATTTTCACTTTTTCTTTTACAAAACGCGGGCCAAATTACTCTCGCACCCGGGCGGCAGATACCCTAGAAACGGCCCTGATTTTAATATACAACTTATTATTTCCACGAACCTGTCTCGGTGTCGAAAGTATAATGATTCAGTTTTATTCTTATCACATGAACTATTTTTTAATACATCCGCAAAACAAAAACACAAATGGAGCGAGATATCGCTTAGAGATAGTGAGAAGTACGTTATTTTGACTTCGTATAGTTATGAATACAGTGAATTGTTTAAAACAAAACAAAGATTATACAATTTCTTAAAAGTAACAAAGTTCAAATAAAGATATAATATATGCGCATTGATTTTTTGGATGAGGAGGAATATTATACTTAATCGAAATATTTAGTTTGATTCTATATCTATCGTACGTCACTAAAATTAGAAACAAAAACTTTTAAAGAAATATTTAAAAAATTGCAACTAAAAAAAATCAACTCCGATCTGTAACCAAAAATTGTCAACAATGAAATAAAATTAATTAAAATCGAGAATAAAATTAATTCATAAAGAAAATTCAAAGTAATGAATCTAAAGCAAAGAAGTAAAAACCTAAAGTTAAAATGAAGCATTGAATAAAATATAGTTAAGGTCAAAGGAAAGTATTATACGGGGTTATGACAGGTCTTATTAATCTCTTCTTTGCCTGATGAATCCTTAAATTTGTCAAAGATAATGATCTGACTATAACGCATATGCAAAGTTTATGTAGGGATAGGTTTCGTTATTTTGCTAACCTTTTTCTTCTCTTATAATTAGGATCCAAGAATAAAACTATATAATGTAAGTTTAAATCGCTTTTTCAATGCATTTTTTGATTGCATTTTTAATTCCTTATCCAAATCTGAATCTTCAAATTTTTGCAAAATGCAGATAACTGCATTTTTACCAAAAGATGCTCAAGCCAGTTTCATTCTGCTGTTGATTTCTGGGAGTAAGGAGCCAGATTTATGTATTAATTGTCTCAGATATACATACTCGTCGACTATCTTAAGTGCAGTGTTGTTTATTATTACATCTTGGACATTGATTGGCTCGTTGCACATGGCTTTTGTTTTTGTCAAGTTCATTTTTAGGTCAACTTCATTGCTACAACCAATTGCTAGCACGATGCCGTCTAAAAATCTTAGATGATTTAGGCATTCTCCATCAATGGATAGATCTTTATTGTGTCACTTCATTTTGCTGAATATATTTTAGAGTTGCTGCGAAGAGCTTTGGTTATATTGCGTCTCCTTGTCGGTCGCCTTTAGTATTGGAAGATTCTGGAGTGTTTTCATAAATTTTTACCTTAGCTTTTGCTTGTCTGCATATATTTGGTAATAAGTCTCTATTTGGTAATAAGTTTATAAGTCTCTATGTATGGTTTTTCAGTGCCTTGGTTGGTTAAAGCTTCTGTTACTGAATTGGAATATAATATAGCATCGAATGCCTTCTCGACATCTATGAAGGTTAATGCTAGCAATATTTTATATTCTTTAGCTCAACTCATTAGTTCTCGAAGCGTATGGATGTGATGTTTACTGAATTCACTTGTGGAAACCAGCTTGCTCTCTTGGCTGTACAGCATCTAATATGCATAATGAGCATTTGTTAATATGTTGATGATGATTCTTGTGAATATCTTGTATATGATTGGTAGTAGACTTGTAGGTCTGTAGTTTTGATGTCCTCTTTACTATCTTTTTTATGAATAAGAATTATGTTTGTTGAATTCCAGTTTAACATGTTCATTTTGTTTTTGAGGGCCTCTGGTTTCTTTGGCACTATCTAGTATGATTTTCATTAATTGAGAGCTGTCGATTTGATCATGGCTCTGATCAGTCTATGGTCGCTATATGTTTGAAATTTATTTATTACACTGACATATGTTCTTGTAGCAATTGTTGGTTAGAATGATTTGATGCTACCCAAGACCATTTTATGTTCGATTTTTTCTTAAAAAGAATATATGTATTTGCAATAGGAATGTTTTGGTAGTATGCAAACTGAACCAGTCTTTCTCTCTTTTCATTTCTCTCACCGACTTTCCCATACTTTCCCTTGTCACCCTTTCCCACCAACTTGTTCCTTGCCGTTTTCTTCTACTTTGGCTTTTTTTTGGCTTGGACTTATCGTCATACTGCCAGACACAAAAGGAATAAAACAGTATCCATTTACCTAAATGCCCTATCAAAATAAAAGATTACATTGATATTAGGAGAACAGGTACTTTGGCATTAGTCACCAATTAAATACTTGGAGTGATTTTTATTGTGATTTAATGCTTAAGTTATGTTATTGAAAAGTCAGTGTCAAAAATCACACGTCAGTGTGAGTAATCGTTGTTACGTATATTTTTAAAATTTGTATATTGTATCTCTTTAATAGTTGTAAGGTTAAGGTAGTTACTCCATACGAGATACTAGTTATTTCTAATGCTGTTCGTTTCCATTTATTGTTGATTAGAAATCCAATACCTCCTGTTCTGCTCGTTGAAGTTTCTCGATAGTCGAATACGTTTCCTGACGCTAATTCCAATAGCTATTTATCCTTCCGTCTTACTTGGCTTTCTGACTTTTTAGATCAGCTGTGACCCATGTCTCATAACATAAAATTAATAGTTCTTGGGTTTTATGTTCAATAAGTGATATTAAATTTGCAACTAGATTTTATTGTGCCTTTAAAATCAACACGTTCGGCAGGAAACCCTTGCCTTTATCATGATTCTAAAATGTACAAGATTAGGAATAAAAAGTTATTGTAAAATATATAAAAAAATCAAAACGTTAAACGGGACACTGACATTAATGAATTGACAGAAGTAAAAATTGATATCTGATATCTCATGGTTTACTGTCGTTAATATATAATTATTTTTACATGGTCGTATCGTTGGTGTTTTCGAAAAAGGTAAAGTGGTGGTATGTTATAACTTTAAGAGTTTTTGTGTTGTTATATTTATTATTATTTAAATTTAGAACATTTTTTTTGGAGGTGAGAATCTTTGAAAGACCTGTTGGTGTCCCAGGTGTGTTGGATTCAGACGATTACGCCTCACCTTAGTTGACCGCCTACCAACTAAACTCACCCCCTCTTTCTCCAACCGACGGGCCTGGGACCGCTCTTAGTGAGCATTACCATCTAACCAGTCAGATTTACTCATAACTTCCATCTGTCGCTCTCCGTTTGCGCTCCGTGATTGCCATACCATCTCAGTCGCGCCACCCCACACACGTCTGCACCGGACTTGCTTTGTAAGGTAACCATCCATGTGCAGAGGCAGGAATGAGCGACCGCGCCGTTATTTCAACCATCTTGAACTTAACGAGAAAAATCAGACAACAGGTACAAGCAACTCCAGACATTCATATTCCACCCCGGGGATGGTACATTCATTTCTCCATCTACATTATTTAGTAATAGGCTACTCCAAAAAGAGACGCACACCGTACACTAGATACAAGTAGAGACAAAACAAAACAGAACAACACGTATGTAAATTGATTTCTGTAAGAGAATTCATTTAAGATTTCGGTGTCGGTAGTGGAAGCTGATTAGTGGCTCACCCCACTGACGCCGAGAGATACGACACATTAAAATAAACAGTTCACTTTTGTTGCCATCTCCTCTCTTTCTCTTATATCGAATAAGAAACGAAGATCTGCGAAGAAGAACGAGTATTGCTGATGTTGTGGAACGCATCTTCTTCTTCTTCAAGTTCCATCTCCGCGGCGGAGGTCGGCAATCATCATAGCTATTCGGACTTTTGAGACGGCTGCTCTGAAAAGTTCATTTGATGTACATCCGTACCACTCTCTCAGGTGGCGCAGCCATGACATTCTACGCCTTCCTATGCTTCTCTTTCCTTGAACGCATAGCTGAACTTAAATGGAATTGGGCAGGCCATGTAGCGAGAATGCATGACTCACGATGGACGAGTAAAATTACACATTGGAGGCCAAGAGCAGACAAAAGTGGTAGAGGAAGACCAGCTACACGTTGGGATGACGACATCAGGCGTATCACGAAAAATTGGCTACAAAGAGCACAATATCGCAACGAATGGAGAAGTTTAAGTAAGACTTATGTCCAGCAGTGGACGCGATAAATGAAGGCATGATGATGATTAAAATAACATAAAATGTTTAACTTAGGTTAGGATAGTGGAGGAAAGATGTAGATATCATATCGATCCAAAGATTATGATTTCGGAAAGTGAGAAAAAAATAACGTTTATCTATGTGTAAATATAATTTACGCACAGTATTTACGATATAATTTACAAATAAGTACTCGGAAAATAGCGGAAATCACATTTCGGAAGTAAGTCGGGTTCAAACTTATCAGTTTACTAAGTTACAGATAAGGTAAAAGTCAATAAATAAAATAGGTCAATAAACTAAATATCATTGATGGTTTTCAGTATGTTTGCTATCAGAACTTGTACAAAAAATTCATTATAGCAATTCAATATCGTTAAATTTAATTGTGTATTTAATTTTACTAAACATTTTTGTACGTGATAATGATAATAAACCACAATGAACTGTTATATTTTTTGTTCTGATTAGCCGTTTCGATTTCCACTGCTAAAATCGTTTTCACAAAAATGTTGAAATATAATTTTATAATGAAAAATTGATAATTTCTTCTAATCACAAATTTTTTCGTTCTGTTTGCTGTAAACAAGCATGTTAGGTTAGGTTAGTAGGACCTAGTAAACACAAGGAGTAAGGGCTAATAAGAGTAAGACGACCTAGCCCTACTTATAGAAGATATGAATTGGGGTATTATGAACAAAGTAAATGAAGCAATAGAAAAAACTGCGAAATGGATATAGAGAAATGACCTAAAACTTGCAGTAGAAAAGAAGTAATCATCTTGAGGGCACCACAGGATAGAAAAAACGTAAATTTTCGCTTCAGAGGCTCCGACCTAAGACCCCAGACGACCATAAAATACTTGGAAATACAAAATGGCATTCATAAACCACATACAAGAGGCATGTCGGAAGGCGGGAGAGAGGACCTCGACTCTTAATAAAATAATGCCGAATATAGGAGGCCCCGGGTCACACAAAAGATCAGTTACCCTACAATCAATCAGGTCCATCTTACTATATGGGGCTCCAATGTGGCATGAGATCCTCAACAAAGCGAAATATAAAGACATGCTTCTTAGTACGCAGAGGAAACTATTGATCAGGGTATGCAGCGTGTACAGGACCGTATCAACAATTGCCTTACAAGTAGTGGCCGGTGCTGTACCGGCGCATATCCTGGCTAATGAAAGGGTTCGGATGCACCAAAGGGGCAACTGAGCTTTAGATTCAGGAACACAAGAAAGAAAAAGAAGTTTGGAGATCTGGCAGGACCTAGTGGTCAAGAGAAACAGACAAGGCTGCCTGGACGAGGACTAGTGTCAATTACTACTTCATCCAATTTATGACGGGGAATTGATCTTTGCCGTTTTATACATATAGAATAAAGAAGACCGAGGACGATCTGCATCCCGGGTGTGGAGTGGTGGATGACGCGCATCATGTGGTATTCGTATGCCCTGCATACAATGTGAGGCGAACCTTGCTACAGCTTGGCCTCGGGTCACCTTTAGGCGAGCCACATGAACTAATGAATAAAGCAATTAAAAACAAAAGAATCTTTGACTTTATCATTGGTTGTGTGACAGAAACCATAAAACACAAGGAAGAGAAAGAGAGGAGACTGCCACAAAGGTGAACTGTTTATTTTAATGTGTCGTATCTGTCGGTGTCAGTCGGGTGAGTCACTATTATATATTATAAGGTACTTCATTTCATTATCATACCAGGATTGCTAAGAAGATTTACATGTAAGTTTCAGAATCTTTTTAAATTATATAATGAGTTGATGATCCTCATTTTAAGGGAATTAATTAATAATTTTTTAAAATTTATGTTATGATTTGACTTTAGATGGTGATAATTTTGTTAAGGAGGGCGTTGATTAAAAATATGAAGAAAATAAATAGATACTTACCAAAAGCCTACTTTTTAAAATAAAACTCAATCCTTCTGTTTTTTATCAGAGATAAACCTTTTCATCACCTTTTCAGTGAAGTCAGAAATTTCTTCAACCACAGTTTTTACTATGGACAATATGGCAAGCGCCGTCCGTTTTTTCCTGACATTGTATTCTTCAGAAACATGTTGATAAATTTCACAACCGATTACATTTTCATTTTCTTGTGTTATTTCTGGCCGCAAGTAAAATATTATCAATTCCAATTTCAGAGCACATTTTTCAACCATTGGAAATGCATTGAGGAAGATATTATTACTTTATAAAGGTAGTTTCGTTCTATAATGTTTATAATTTTCTCTTTAAAATAACTTTGCACTAGATAGATGATTTTTAAAATCAAAACGATCCTTAATTTAAAATATAAGATTGTCGCAAGTTTTTCTCACAGAAAAATTCAAATTTTCCTCATTTCGTACCCAGCTCTTTGGTCTCCTCGATTCTTGCATTTCTGTTACAGTGGGTGGGCTGTTACCAATGTTAACAAATATTTTTTCAAAACCAATATATTAATCAATATATTAGTCAATAGCATATTGCAATTTCGCATTGTCCGTATCAATTTTTTGCAGTTGGTTAAATAATGTGTCAACATGTGGCATTATTTTGTAAAAGAAATCTAACCAGTACTAGAATAGAAAATAGAATCATATTTTGTGTTATATATATCTTGTTGTTATATTTATAAAATATCTAGTAATATATTTCAGTATTTCCGGACTCAACATTTTTAAAACATTCCAGGATTTCTTTTCAATTCAAGCTTCACCATTGCTCTACACGTATTTCGGAGTATTCACCTCTCATCAGAAGCACTTGTAGTAGCTTACACTGAAATGAAATGCATTCCACTTATAGTACCTACCATATCATGCATAAGTAATGGCTGTATAGTTGAGAACATTTTATTCCAGTTTAAGCTACCACAAGGGGCGTGAGTATTCGGTTTCTGTTGCTTCGGATTTTAGGACTTTTAAGCTCTCGGTTCACCTTAACCGTGAGGCTTGTCTTTTGTTGCTCTAGATGTCGATACCAGATTGTTCTTGTGTTCCTTGTTATGGGAGTGTTACTTTTTAATTTTCTCAGTGGTATCTCCTTGATGTTTGAAAGTTAAGGTTTTGTACCGTTTCCATCTATTTTTGTAGTCTCGCTGCGTCTAAGCTATGAAGCCGTTCATTTGCTATTTATTGATCACCACTTTTAAATAAGAGTATAGTTCAACGCTGTTATGGAACCAACCAGGGATATATTTTTTTCGAAAGCTTCTCAATATGTGTTTCTTTAGCAAATCTTTTGTAACTTCTGCTGGTAAGGGTTAATCAGCCAAGGACCTTGTCCGATCCCGTATAAAACTCGACCCACATAGTTGTTCTACATTGTCATGATAAACTAGACTAAGACTTAAAAATAAATTCAAGAAATTTCTAAATTTAACTTCCGTGGGGCTCCAGATAAAAAAGTTTCATTCACGCAATAGAATCTATATTCAGAGAAGCATTAGACGAGGTCCAAGGTGGAATCAAGATTAACAGAACCAGCATAGACAACATCATGATGATACCGTCGTAGTAGCAACAAACGCACAAGAACTGCAAAATGTAATAAATTTGGTATTTCGTCCCAGCGAAATGTTTAGTTTAAATCTAAATACTTCCAAAATTAAGATTCTAGTATTTTCAAAGGCGATGTGGTGACCGCTCATCCACAAAATTTCCAGTTTCCAAAGCAACAATTGCCATTTGGATCGCCAATTTTCAAAAAAACACGTCGTGATAAGAATAAGAATGTAATCCACACAATGGCTTTTTATTTTGTAACGATAAGACTACCAAAGAGAATTGAAATACTATTATAAAAATAATACCTCAATCAATCATGGGAGCTTATCGTCTATGCTTCGCCTAGCTCAGTATCTCAAGTGTGAATTCGTCTTGTCTTAAACTAGGAATCAAACCTGAACTCCCAGCTGATAGCAAATAAAACAAATTTTAACTAATTATATTTATTAAAAACAGGAAACAATCAACCCTGCTAATGCTTAACAATAAATATAGTGAGGGTGATACTTAAGGCAACGATTTCATCAATTGCCCATTGTGGCTTGTGTGTCCTTCCGATTAGACGTTTAGGTCATCCTGTGAGCTGTAGTTATACCATGTGAGTGACTCCCAATTAAGTGGTTAGGTCCTCCAATGGTCAATAAATTTTCATAATACGGCTAATAAAGTCTGGAATACGGCCAATAAAGTCTGGAATACGGTTAATTAATTCAGCCAATAAAATCTGGAATACAGCCAATAACCTAAAATGCAAGAAACTGCTCGTATTAGAGACACATAATAAAGAGTTTAATTTTCTTGCCATTTTACAAAATTAAAATTAAACAAATAACGGATGGCAAGGATAAAATAAAATATAATTATCATTACTTAGTTAAATTCTTTTAACGAGTCCTACAAGCATATAATTGAAAAAACGTGCTTTCAAAAGAAGTGAGGTTAAGAATATTGAAAATGCTGTCAGAATTATAGAATAAAGATTACAATAAGAGTACTCACCCTAAGAGAATGTTGCAGACCATAAAATGAAGCTTATAATAATTTTTGCCTTCTTTTATAAATTTCAAAAATACGCAAAAAATTATATTCCCACTACGTTAGAAAAGTTGATTGACAGAAAGTAGGGAGACCAAACTGAAGTTAGCACAGATGTCATAGGATGTTCCTATATGATGGAATTAGCTTTCCTGTCAACATAGAACAGAATACTTAGTCTACCGGACAGAGAAAGAGAAGGCAAATATTTATTCTACCGGAGAGAAAGAAAAGAAAGACAGAAGGCGCCAACTACTTTTTGAAGAAAAAATAGTAAAAACGAATCTGAAGGCAGGAATTAAGAAATTAATAAAGAAATTAAAATAAAGTAATTATTTAAATATAAATTAATGAAGATGTGACGTTTATAACGTTACAATTTACTAAGTCTAGCGCTTATTATGGGATTTTTTAATTGGAAAAGTTTGCAATAATGAAATTACGACTACACTTTTGAATGTATAATGTTTGCCGTGGTTGTGGATTAAACGTCAGGAAGATATAACTCCAGACCACAGCCAAACAGCCTTCAAAGTCTCCTTGCTAAGGTTTTTTTTGTTTGAATTAGAGTACACACTCAGTCAAGCCGATGTAGATAAAATGACTCCACGTGAAACATGTTTTTATAACGTAAACTGTATATAATATTCGATCGACGTTCTGTCAAGTCAGTATAAGGACTGGCGCCATAATATAGCTAAACATTGGATTTTTTAGACGAGTATTAGTAATGAAGTGATAAGAGACTTTCTAATCGATTGCTCTGGTTTAAGAATTTAAACGTAGAGACTTCCAAAAAGAAACTTCTTAAAGTGTGTTAGTCAATAAATAAACAAAAAAAGGAACAAAAATTCCATACAAATAAGGAAATTACTTTTTGAAACACTAGTTATTCATATACAAAGGTATTTTTCTTATTACCAAGAATTCACAAAACAGTCCCCGTACGTATCTCGCGAGACCCGGTTTAAATAAGAACGAAAAATTCAAGAAATAAAAATTCCCTAGGTATGTCTGCATAGCGAGATGACGCAACTGGAAATAATGGTTTTAATACAAATAAAAAAGAAGAATTCAAGAAATAAAGATTCCCGAGGTATATCTAGATTGGAAGATGATGCAACTTGAATTTATGTTGCGTTTTAAAATGAGTTTACAAATAGTGAGGATCAATGAAATCTTATCTATGTAATAAAATTTCCAATCAATATTTGATATAGTCGATCAATATTTGACAAAAATATTTATTTACTTACCTCAGTCTGACAGGCTTAAAAAATTATGATTCTAAATCACTCAATACAAACTACGTACTTAATTATAA